>NC_092058.1:26205206-26260206 GCF_039877785.1 Chaetodon trifascialis | reverse complement strand
CACAGGTCCCTCGCTCAGCATCTCCTCTACCTCTTTCACCTCATCTGCCTCCCTCGGCGCACTGGCTGTTACTCTTCTTTCCTCTGGTCAGATGCTTCCCTCTCGCTCTGCTACTCACTTGCTTTGCTCCAGTGTTTCCCCTCTCTCACTTTACCTCCATTTCTCTTTTTTTAATTAACTCTGTCTAATCCTCAGTGTCCCTTTGTCTTGACCCATCCTCTCAGGCTTCCATTAACTCCCTTTTCTCTGCTTCTCCTTATAAATTCGGCTCATTTTTCATTCCTGTTATTCCTCCTGCTTCGCCTCCTATAACTGCTGCCCAATCAGAATTAATGAAGTTTTGGCTTCCGCTGCCCTCTCACCTGCTTTCACTGGGCATGTATGTCAGTAGGGGTGATTTGGAGCACCACCTTGTGAATGCATGCTAAAGAAATAGTTTGATATTTTGAGAAATGCACTTTATTTGCAAGGGTTTTAGGTTTTTTCCTGCACACTAAGTACATTAAGAGTTAGAGCCATGAGGTGATTAGCCTCGCTAATACAAGTGGTTTCTGTTCAGGGCTGTTTGATATTTGAACTTTGTTGTACTTGGCGCCATTGCATGCAATGTAACCACGGCAACCACAGAAACCACAAAGATAAAAATGATAGCAGAGTTAATTTTTTTTGTATGCGAGCTCCCTGAATTATACACCTCTTCACCAGGACTGAACAAACATAAGTATCAGTTAACAAAAATGCTTGTTGAGCAACATCAGCTCCAAAGTTTGATGACCCAGTCGGTGCCAATAAACACAACAATGTTTATAATACTAGTCAGCTAAACCTGCTGTATTAATGTGTCATATTGCTAACCATTCTCTATGCTTTAAGCAACAGTCTGCTCTATTTGGCTAAAATGACAATTTGTGGTTTTACAGGAAGTTGCTCCTGCTGTTAAGTGTTTCTTGGCGAGCAAAGCGACTTCCCAGAGCTGTGAGCCACAGAAAAGATGCTGCACAGAAGTACTGGGCGGATGAATAAACTGTTGTTCGTCGAGAAAACATTACGCCACTTCCTCTGAAGCCACAAATTGTTGTTATTATACATCCGTTTGTGTATGGATCAAACAATGAGATACAATGTGTTAATGGGTGAGCTTTAAAGGTGTTTGTTACCTTTTGGAAGAGCCAGGTGAGCCATTCCCTCTGCCTTCAGTAATGATGCTAAGCTAGGCTAATTGGCTTCGGTGTGCAGCTTCATATTCATCTTGTGGAAAGAAACGCTAATAAGCCTATTTCCCATAATATTGAAATATTCCTTTAAGAGGTAGTTGTTTGCCTTTCATATATTATCACCTGGAGAGGCCTAAATCTTTTTCATGGATTCTACAGCAGAGAATCTGGTGCTTGGCTCTTTACAGTACTTTTCCTAACCCTCTGAATCTGTGCATGTGTATAAGTGTTTGGACCACACGAGTGGGAAGCCTACCTGCTGTCCCATATGGTTGGCATTCAGCCTAATTAAAGCCTTTGTTTCCCCACAAACTGGGTGTATTACCATAAGTGCTCCCTCAAGTCCTGTATTTATGGCAACTTGGCATTATAAACAAGGATAAAAGGAGAGCAGAGACGAGTCTGATTTCTCTGCACGTCACCATAGAGACGGAGGAAAAGTTCCCAGGCAACACAGCAGCTAACCAGCAATACTAGGTCGCATGCCCACGTTGTGACCGTAAATAGTACCACTGTCACGTACGCTGCTTGGATTTCACCTTTAATTATCTTTTCACTGACGTCTGGTCATACATCAAAGAGAAGTTAATCACAAAAAAATCTAATGCCATAATCTAAAGAATCTAAATGCTCTTTAGACCACCTGAAGTGCCTCTACCTACCTTGGTCTTGCCATCTATGACACTGATCAAGCTGACAGTGATAGCTATAAAGTGCTCCCCTCCAGCCGTTTCTACTCTATGCTTATCCCACATAGCAGTCATACCTCTGGAACTAGCTCAGGCTGACCCGAGCAGAAGACATATGACACTGAAACATTAACACATGACCCTGAGCTCACTGGCTGAGGTCAGTGTGGGAAAGCTGCCCTCATAACAGACTGAATAATAAAGATGCTTTATTAGACCTTTCAGGTGAGAACCACGTATTGTAAATGAAGACTAAACCCTCAGAGAAATGGCAAACATGGAGGAAATGCAAAGACTTAGCTAAGAGCATGAAAAGAGGAATTGATCTTGCTGTAATGCAGTTCATAATTATCCTCCATCAGGACTTTAATGAACTGTGTGAGAGCTGGCACTTCCTGTGCTCACTGTGAAACCAAAAATAGCTCTGTTTTGTGTGGTGCATGCAGCAGATGGATCAAAAACAAAGAATTTCCACTGCCAAATTTTTCCACCATGAAACTTGTTCCACAGACAGAGGTGGTGTGTCGCGCTGTTACGGGGCTCTGTGTTCTTGACCAAACATGACGGAAACACAAGCAAAGCGTGGAACAAAATCAAATTAGCTCGTTGCTAATGCTGCGGCTCAGCTGTGTGCCTCATCTCCTTATTAACCCTCGCAGTTGATGTAAGGCCGCTCCGCATCCCATGAAACTCCAATCCATTTCCTCGTGTGTAATGTGCAAGCCTTCATCTAAACGAACGCTACTCAGAGCCACTTTCACAACAATGTCAAGAGATGGTGAAAGGAGATAGGTGAAGGACAACATCTGGGGCCTCTTTGATCACTGATGACTCTATGTGGGAGAGAAAAGGAACGAGGAAAGAAAATGAAAAAAGACAGAGCGAGTCTGAACATATTTCTCTCTTTGTGTTTGTGTTATCAAGGATACAAATGACTCAGAGTGACGCGGTCATCCGCTGTTGAAAATACGACATAGGCAAAAACTAATTTCCTCCCAAGTCATCAGAAAAGGTCTGACAGAAGAAGTTCAGCTCCAGCTCTTCACCCAGTCACCTCTCTATGACACATCCAGCCTGCAACCCCTCACAAATTGCTGCTATTGGGCCTTTTTACATGTCTGAAACCGGGTGGTGTTTACAAAAAATGTCTTCCATTGTGAACCCTGAACAAAGTGCTGTTGTTGCGTCGAGTCTCAGCATGACAATGACTTGACTTCCATGAGATTTTTATGGTAATTGAGTTAATCTCTGTAACCTAATAGAGGTTTTAGGCAGTAAACAGCAAGAAAATGAGAACAGCGGGTGACGTTGTGGTTGAAATGGAGGGAAATGGAGAATGCTGTTCTGGCTGGCTTAACTGACATCATTTTGACATGTCGCTGCAGTAAAGAGTGTTGTTTAAGATGGGCGGTGTGGCTGCCAAATGCCAAAAAGCTCACTTTTTTCCCCCACTTCTTCCTCATTTTACCAATCTTTTATGGTTTCATGGATTCCGTCCTGGTCCATTTCTCTCTCTCTGACCCTCTTCCATCTCATCTGCCTGAATCCTCTTATTCCCAAGCCACTCTATATCTGTCTCCCTGCTTCTCCATCTCCCTCTCTCACACTCCTCCCCCCTAATCACTCCCATCACTCTCTTGTGAAGAGGTGGGGGAAGCAGGCTCTTGTGTTTGACGGACAGGTCCTGAGCACAGACATCTCCCCGTGGTCGACCTTATCAGCGGCCAAGCTTGGCAGACTTGAGTGGCAGCTTGCTTTTCCTGGCTATGCTTTGCACCTTTGGTAGTCTCCAGAGCTCTCTCTCGCTCTCTGTGTGTGTGTATTCTGAGAACAGGCCAGTCTGATAAAAATGTCTAAGTACACAAAGGACTATAATTACAATCTGTTGTTAATTCAAATTAGGCCGGTGCTGATATATTATTTTCTTTATTAGAAATGACCTTCAGATGTCATTCAGTGACTTCAGAGGGGCTAAAAGAGCTTTTGTTTCAGTTTAAGCACCCCCATGGAGTCTATCATAGCTGTGACACAACCCAATTACCCAGTTTCTCTGTTATTTCATTCAGGTTGCATCCTATCTGATCCCTCAGACCGATGGCTTGAGAGCCTACTTCTGGCTAAATGTCCCAAGACTGATGTTGTCTGGCACTGGATGAAGATGAAGTACAGATTCTGCACTATCCCACGATCCTTAGATAGAAAACAGAAAGCAAGATGAAGAAAATCTACACTATGGGACTCTGTCTCTTCTTTGCAAAGTCATCTTCCAAATTTACCTGTGATCTTATGATTAATACAATATTGTCAGTCCAAATGTTTCAAGAGCAAAAGCTTGATAATTGAAATCCAATTTTAATGATGCTAACGACTGTTTGGCCCGTAGGTGGCTTGGTCCACAACTTTGGTCCAGACGATGGATGAATCCAGATGATTGTGGTGATGTCCTGACTTTTTCTCAAGCATCACTTGCACAACAAATTTTTCGCTTCACTGGAACAACATTTTTTACAGACATTCATGGTTAACTTTCAGACGATGCATCCCACTGACTGTAGTGAGCCTTGATTTGAGGTCTAGTGCCACAATAAGGTAGAAATTTGCAGTTTGAGTAAAATGTCTCAATAACAGCATGAAATTTGGTGCTGACATTCATGTCCCCATCAGGATGAATTGTAATATCTTTGGTGATCTCATAACTTTTTATCTAGAGCCATTGTCACATTAAATTTTTAATTTATTCATTTTATTATCACTAAATTTAAAACGAATGACAATCCCAACAGCCTCAGATGTGCTCTAGCATAGCTGTGGATTCTTACTCTTGTTATTTAAAATGGTCCTTGCATCCAGGCTGGAACACCACACTGCAAGGAGATGACGTCTCACTCTGAATATGTGAAGAATACTGTGGGAGGTGAAAATTCACAGCTAAAATGTGAAGCGTTATTAAGTTGAATCTTCATAATAACAGATCCCGGACTCTGTCATTTAATACATTTGATACTGATCAAAAGAGAGGAGGCATGATTCAAAAATGATGGCACAACAGGAGAGAAATAATGGTGCAATGGTGACTGATAGTGGAGCAACAGCAGAACGTGAATGACAATCACAGGCCTTCTCAGAGATTCAGATGGTGAAAACATAATTAGGATTGAAATCAATGGGACTGATCAATGCCGTTCTGAGATGACACACCGCTGTGAGCCAGCTCCTTGACATCGATTGGTTGACACACACAAATGCAGGCAGTAAGTCTGGCAGCAGGAGGAAGGTTGGGGGGGTGTGGGTGGCTGAAGCGACCACTCGCTTACCAAATCAATTGCCACACTCTGTGCCTGAGGGGCAACTAAAGATCCACTTGCAGAATCTAATTCATTCATCCCTCTGCCCCCCCCCCCCCAACATTCATCTTTGTCCTGCTTTAACAAACTCAGCAGATTTTTTGTCTTTCTTTTTAGCAGAGAAACTTTGAAGTGAGGGATGTTTGTCTTGAGGTCTGGAAGGAAGCGGTAATAGGATGAGAGGGCAGGTCTTTCCACAACTGTTCACAAATCCATTTTATCTGCTAATTCCACTGATGACATGATTTCCCTGCGCGCACACAAAAATACACAGCATGTTTCCTAGCAACCTGTTTAAATCAGTCATCGCAGAGGCCTTTTTTTTTGTAGGTGTAGTTGCTGTGGGTGGGTGATCGCAGACCAGGTGCAGAGTGCGAGCTGCATGGGGCTCAGGAAGAGCAGGAAACTGCAGGACTCGCTGTGTTCTAAATCCATCTTTTTTTCCCTCCCCCTGTTTGTTACCAGACTCTCACACAAGGGTGCCATCAACAGAGCTGGCAGCATGTCTATGTGGAATGCACTCTGGCAATTTCCGGATACACTCACGTGGTCAATAAATACTGTTGAGCCAGCGCTGGACCGCACACATGTAAACTGTTCTTAAACTTGTCACATTTGACATGACGAGGCAGAACACACTGGAGGCTTTGGGGATAGGAGCCCTTGACCGGTCTGGCAGCGAAACTGGTTGCACTGACATATGTAGACATGCGCTGATACAGTCACACAAAGACACTGAGCCAAGCACAACCCCCCTGGCACATGCAGACCCAAACACATACAGAGCTTGGGAGACAATAGTCTGGACGCTGCCTGGACCCAGTAGCCTAATATACGTAAGTGTCCGGGTTAAAAATAAAAAGGGGAAGGCATGTCGCACAGCTGTGAGATGCTGGAAGATTTGTGTGCTGTCAGCCTACTTAAATCACAACAGCTGAGATGACAAGGCACTGCCTCTCAACTGCCTTTTCCTCTTCTCCCTTCTGCCATTCACTTGCTTTTTCTTCCCCTCTCCCTCTATCTCAACCCATCACTACACCTTTAGCCATTTCTCTTCCCCTTCTTTCTCCCCTGACACACATTTTCTCACTTCCATCTTTTTTCCCCTTGTCTAAAGATAATGCCACCCACTCCTGACAACTACGTTGGCAGACTAACAAAACAGCACCCGAGGGAACGGAAAGACAAGATTCAAGTGACGCTTTTACTCAGATGTCACTAGTCAGTCATAATTCACTGTGAAAATCAGAGAGACAGGTTTGCACACTGCACAGTGGCTTAAAATTACACTCACGCACAGAGGCAGCCAGACATAAAAAGACACACGCACCACCGTATGCATGCCTTCCCAAATTAAAACATTCCATAATGTCTAAATCATCAAGATAAGTCAACAGTGTCCTTAAGAAAACTAACCAATCACTGAGGGGATTAAATATCCAGAACAAAGGTGTCAAAATGCTGAATTTACACCACCCAGGGGACAAGTCTTGACTCCCTGCCAAAGACAACTCTTCTCCACCAATCAGCACCTCAGACGCCGGCTTGAACAAATCAGCAGCTGAATGAAAAGGATGAAAATGTTTAAAAGTTACTCACCACTTCTCGCTTCCCCCCTGGCTTGTGCTGGGAATGAGGTTTGTAGGGGCTGGGGGGTGGGTGGGAGGGGACCCACTAAACGACAGGAGGATCTCAGAGGGGGCAGAGAGAGAGCAGCAGCAGTGCGGCAGCCTGAACCAAACACTTTCAACGGCTCCCCCTAATTGAAAAAATCTGTTTTCATCTCTCTCAGATGAGCGAGTGCGAGAGAGGAGAGGGAAAAGAAATGATTGCCTTGAGCTGAGGTGATGAGGAGGAGAAGAGCGGTCCCGCATGCAGATGGGCGAGTGCAGGGTGAGGAAAAGATCAAGAGGAAGCAAGAGAAGGACAGAGTTTTTCAACAGACGAACGCAATCAGGAGTGACCACCAAGCTGGTTGCTGAGAGGGCAAACAGTCCACAACATTAACCCCTCCCACAGCCTGCAAACAGCAGTCAGCGTTTTTCCTAAGCCCCTTCCCCACATGCACTTAACCCATAAATGTTCTGGCTGTTCTCTGCTCTGACATCATGTGGGAACAGGAACTTTCGATCTAAGCGAGTCAGGACCGAGCGAAAATTCCACAAACATTAGACAACAATTCTGGTACAAACATTGAAGAAATTCTTACAGATCACATTTCTGTAGATTGCAAGAAAGCCCAAGAGATGCAACAGGTTCAGATCGAGCAGCAGGGAGCTCTGACGTCCAACACTTGAAAGTGAGCTGTGGGAGTTCTGTGATATGATGATACGCGCAGCAAGAGAGAAGAGATTTTTCTACAGAAGATCAGTTTCATTTGATAAAACAATCCCAACTCAAAGTCCACTTATTAGTTTTTTCCTGAGCTTTTAACAGGCTCCTCATCATTGGGTCTGTTCAGTTGTCATCAAGGTGAGCCTGTTGAAATGTGACCTCAGTACCTGTTGTGATTTCATCCATTACGCTTTAGTGACTTCTGGTCTGAAAAGCATTAAAGTTCATCCTTAGCATTGGAAATAGCAGTTGATAAAATGATCCTGACTCAGGTCCACATGTATTTTCTTGAGTCTTCAGATGTATCACACCACAGCCTTGTCTCCTAGAAATCACATTTATCTCCAGCTAATCAGCAACAGCAAACACATTTTGAGGGAAACATAATGCCGACCAAATGACATCTTCTATTAACATAATGAGGAAATGTTGTTAATTAACGTACCTGGCAAGTCGGAAAAATGTTATGGTTATGTTTAGACATTGGCAGCACTTAGGGAATGATTATGGTCTGTTTAATCAGAAAGTCAGCAGGGATTCTTTTTATCAAAATCTAACCAAAATCCTAATGTTTCCCTAACCTTAATCAAAGTGTTTTTGTTGTCTAAATCTGAAAACAATCTGCACATGAACGCTGGATTCTGGTGTCACGTCCTGTACTTTGTACGCCTGCCATCCACCTGGACCAGCTCCACGTGGCTCCAGCACGGTACGTAAAGTCTAGTGTTTCAGTCACTCAAAGACATCTAGTCTCTGAACACAATCCAGTCAGCGATTATGTTTATCACCACAACGTAAGTGTGACTGCAAATTAATTGTATATAAAGGTCATTTCGAGGAGACAGAGTTGTACGTACAGCCAGTATTTCAGTCACAGCCATCCCACAGCCTGGATGTCAATAGATCCATCTCAGTAACAACTGAGGAAATTCCATCATTTATGAAGACGATGATCTGGTTGAAAGATCTGGTAAATCTTGCCTCGGTTTGATTAGAGTTGCAACAATTAATTGACTGACAGAATGCCAACAGTCTCTGGTTGTAGACCATGTTTGGCTTCAGGATTGCTGGCTGGCATCAGCTTTGGCTTTGGGAAATCAAGATATTTCTTTTTTCCCTAATTTTTTCTCAAGCTAAATACAGAAAAATAAATACAGAGGAGAAACCGTAAGGATTGATTTAACTTTAACATATTATTGCATTAACAGACTATAAAATTAGTCTTGGTAACTTCCTCACTTTCCTAATTTATGTGGTAACACGTGAAGGAATGGATCCAGCAGACTTTGGAAGTCTTAGCATTGTGTGAGACAGTGATTGATGCTGCATCCTGTCTTTTCTTCACAGCAGCTCGGTATTTGAGCCTGAAGGCATGGATATTACACTTAAAGTATGCTGTGTGTGTGTGAGCAAAAACTGTTACACTGGATTAAATTTGAATGCAAATGGTATCTTGAACTGCATAATCACTGATATTTACATTTATAGAGAGTACTAGTGTAATGTTCCCTCTTCAGCAGTCAATCAGTCTACTCTCCCTCCTGTAAATCCACAGGGACAGCAGTCTATGGAAACATCTGCTAGAGCACTTTCCAAAAGCTTGCCTCTGTAAAACTTGGACTGATGCACATTCAGTGAGCAGCGGATAACTTAAATCAGCCCAAGCTGACTGTGACCTTGTAATGGCTCTCTGGATGCCAAATCCTAAACTAACCATAGCCCAAAATGGCCGACTGAAGGAAGGTTTCCCCCATCCCTCCCTGCCAGTCATATGTCAAATAAATACAGGAAGAGAAACGGTGAGAGAGGGAGTGAACACAGGAAAGAGTGATCTATCTCCGAGGTTGAGGTTTCTGGCACTGTCAGCGTGTGTGATGTGGGCAGAATGTCATCACTTCTTCTATGGTGCTCACACTGTGCGCCTACTGTTCTCGGGAGTGTGGGATAGCCAGACCCACAGCTGTAAATCTTGAGGGATTTCTGGAGAACAAGCAGGGCAGAAGCCAAGAGGGGAGGGTCCTCTCCACACCTGACAACAAAGACCTGTGTTGTGTCGACTGAGGATATACACAGGTATTCACAAAGCATTTGCATTTCACAAGCGCAGACAAAAACACACAAATGAAACGAGGCAGACACCAGGAAAAACAAAAAGAAAAGAAAGTGATGCTTACACAATGCCAGTGACCAGCCTAAATGAAACACACTGTCTCACAACATTCATGTAAATTAAATCAGTCACAGGCAACAAGCCACAACATCTCATATTTCCCCTCCTGCTACTATGGAAACTGAACTGCTACAGTCCACATCACTCAAATCTGGTACAAAAGCTTAGCATCACGCCCCAAATATACTGAGAATCACCCTGCTGTGCCAGGCACATTTGGTCCCATTTGTACTGTAGAAAATAGCAGAAATTACCGGGAAAAAGGCACCACCTCACCGACATGCAAGAGCTCTCTTGCGACAAAAAAGCCCTCACACCTCACCCTCCTAATGACCGACCTAATGCTTTTCAAAAAATTAGATCATTTGTCACTGTTAAAAACAAGACGTGCGTAAAGAGGGCCTGAGGTGTGTCCAGGAAGAGGGAAGAAAGAAAAAAACAAACGCTCCCTCGACCCCTCATCCCACCACAGAAAGGATAAGTCCTGTATTCATCCCCTTCTTCCCTTCAGGAACAAATGAAGTTATCAATCAATCCCACAGTCCCAGGGAAGAGAGAGCCAGAGGCAACCAGAGAGCGGACAAAAACACTGCAAGAATACAAGCTGACTGTTTGGAGGAAGTGCCATTAAAGCACAGCATCAGACAGCTGATTCAGAGCTTACATATCAAGTTTATGTTTGCATGCATTTGTATGTATGTACGAGTAAATCGCAGTATGAGACACTGCTGTGACTACATTTAGGACACATATTAATATATTAAAAAAAAGATTGCTAATTCGCACCTTAAGTGAGAGTGGAGTCATTAATTAGAAAATCTGTGTAGGTAACATGCCACATACAGTATATCTTTAGCAGCACAATATAAGCCAGTTATTTGGCTCAGGAGTTAGTGAAGACAAAAATAGAGGTCAAAGAAGACTGAATATTGGATTTATGTTCATCAGACAGACACAAACATGACTCCAAATGAATGTTAATGTTGCTGCAGGTCAGTTATAAGCAAAATTATATGTACACATATGTGCTGTAAGTTCCTCCAAAATCTAATGAGAACTATTATGGCTTTTCTTTCTTGTTTAATCAGACTCCACCATGATGACATAACGTGTTGCATACCATGAAGACAAGATGATACAACTTCCAGAACAGAAAAATGAAGTGTAACTATAACAGTAACAATAATAACAAACCTTATATACACCGCACTTTTGAACAGTGTAAAAAATATATACTGTAAATATACATCTGTTCAGGGATTTGTTTTTTCTATATACAGTAAAAACTAAATTTTTCTTTTTTCTAAACAGCCAGACGCTGGATAGAGCATTGATTTGATGGAATCTGTGCAAATGTAGAGAAATTAGTAAGAGGGACAAAATCATCAGTTGCCATGCCTACCTGTGTAAATACAGTTTCCTTTGGCAGCCTTACCGAGCAACAAAGAACGGGCTGGCTACAGTGAGTAAGTCTTTGAGATGCAGCTTTGTCAGTGAAGTCATTGTGTGACGCTGAAAATGGGCTTTGGCTGATTACAGATAGAATAGAGAATGATCAGGATCAAAATGACGGCCTATGTTGTAAGACAAACCACTCCCTTCTCTCAAATCCTCGAATAGAAATGGATCCTCTTGGATGAAAAGATAATGGCAACATTGCAATAACAAAAACATTTAAACCCTTCCTTTTGAAATCACTGCTTCATGAAATCATTGAAGTCTGCGTGTGTGTCGTCTGGACACTCTCCAAGGCCATGCTTATCACATGTAGCCACAAAAGGGCCTGGAATTTGTCTTCTGACCCAGGATGTCCACACAGCTCACCAGTGAACTCACCATCTCACGGTTTCTGGCTGTCAGCTCCCTCAGCTTATTAGCTTGGCTGCATTTCTCCTTCGGACAGTGTGATGGCTGATATGAGGGGTGTAGAGGTCAAGGACCACAAGCTGAGCTTCAGCCAAGAATGACATGGAAAGAGAAAAAACGACAGAGGAGGATAAAAAAAGGAGGAAGAGAAGAAGAAGGAGAGATTGAACTATTTGTTTGAAGGAGAACAAAAACAAAGAGCAGTGAGGAGGGAGAGAGGAGAATAAATGGAGTGTGTGGCCAGCAGAGAATTAAAGAGACTGAAATAGAGAGGGATGAGAAGAAGGAGCTTGCACCCGTTCTTCTCTTCTCTCTGGCCTGGCAGTCAGCCTTTTGGCTGAACCTGCAGTATCCAGTTCATATGGGTAACCCTGCAGACACACAAAAGGAGCAAAGTAAAAGCAACACTGCACACTTTGCGGGGATTTTTGAGGCAGGTTGGTTTTTTATGAAAAACAAAAAAGTCTGAAGCATCGCACCGCAACTAACTGAGAAGCCAAGATTGGGCCTTACTGGCTGGAATAATTTTCACAGCTGTTTCCGATCCATTTGTGCTTCACGTGGACCGAGAGGCTGAATGGAGGGGAGAGGAGTGGAAAAGAGAGGAAAACTAAAGGAAGGAAGGAAGGAGAGATGCACAGGCAAAAGAGAGAGCGAAAGAGATGAGAAGCTGTCTGCCACTTTGACAATAACTCAACAGTCAATCACCATTTCACACACACACACACACACACGCACACGCACACGCATACGCATACGCATACGCACACGCACGCACGCACGCACGCACGCACGCACGCACGCACGCACGCACGCACACACAGAAAAACATAGAGTCCTTCACAACATGCTCAGTGAGCTCTACAGGGCCAATCCTTTGACTTATACGAAGGCTTGGATTTCACAATGGCCAGCTGTTTCACTTGCACAAGTAAAGCCCATTAAAATTCCTGCTTACAGTGAAGAGGCATCGCTGCACACACACAAACACACAGACACAGACACACACACAGACACACACACACACACACACACACACACACACACACACACACACACACACACACACACACACACACACACACACACACACACACATCATTAAGTTCATAAGGGCTCTTGTTTCCTCTGTATCTTTTAATCCCTTCTTCTCTCTTTCTGTCTCGTCTTTCAGTCTATTCCCCTCTCATTCCCTCAATAGATCTCAAATCTCTGGGGAAGAGAGGACACACACATTTATTCACAGGACATTCACACAAACACACACACATACTCCCACGTGCGCTTCTGTAGTCTCCGCAGTTAGTCACTGTGTCATTATTAACTGTCCCTTCCACCTCCAGAGCACACAGCAGCTAATAACCTGTACACAGTGGCTGTCAGTGCTGTCAATCAAACCGAACAGGGAGAGAGCACATTCAAATACAGAAAATACCAGCTGACTGCTTAATGTGAAAGACAATGAGTCTGTTATAATAACTTTTTAATGTGAATGAGGAATAAAGAGTGCCAGAGGTGAATGTAAATAGCTTCTGTGCAGATTTTATAATGAGGACTTAATGAAAATGGATTTCAGTTTGATATGTTTGATACAGGTGTAGGGGGATGCACCAAGAAATGCACCAAGAAATACAGTTAAATATACAATTATTGTATCATACAATAATTGTATGCAGGAATTCTATGGGTTGTGGAATATGTGCAGTACTCGCTGGTTTCAGTATGGAAAGTAAGAATAGATTAAAGAATAATAAATGATGAAGACATTTATCATTTATAAATGATAAATGTCTTCATCAGCACAGTAACTGTGTTGTACTAATTACAACACAGTTACTGCTTCCCTGGTACACAAGGATAAAGGGTCACAACACTCACTGATTAGTACAAAAGAAAAGCGCCACAGCAAAAGTCACCAAAGATGATATTTGGGACATTGTGAGCTACAACTGTAAGATCTCTATCTCTAAAACCACGTTATACCTCTGTCCAAGACTCAAACCCTTGCAGAAGCTTGCATTGGCCTGTTTCCATCATTACTGGGTCCTTTTCTTGTTGTCTCATTGAAAGCACAAATGCTGCAGAGACAGGATGCTTGTCATTCTCACAAAGCACTACTACAATGTGGTGGGCCCCAGGGGTCCATTCTTGGTCTTCTATTCTTTCTTGTTTATATAAATGATTTACTAAATGTGTCCAGCATAGTTGCTCCTTTAATGTTTGCTGGTGACACATCAATGGTTCTGATGCTAACTTAGTTGAGTTATTTTGTGGATAAAGTCTGCATCATTTATTATTCTTTAATCTATTCTTACTTTCCATACTGAAACCAGCGAGTACTGCACATATTCCACAACCCATAGAATTCCCTTCCACAAAGTTTTGTGAGAACTGCAACTCCACCTCAGATTCTTTATTTCTAGAAAATCACCCTCCTATAACTTAATATATCAATATTTTCCAAATAATATACTTCCATAGATAAATAAGATAAAGTTCAAAGAGGAACAGCTTCCAGATCAATTCCTGTCTTATTCAAACGGATTCACAGATTCATTCCCGCTCAATCATCAAATCTTCATCCTCCCAAACATATCAGAAGCAGAGGTAACTTTTAAATCAAATACAGAAAAAAATACTTGAATCTTTGTTTTATGATTTCTTGTTAAATTTCATATTCATTTTTATACTTGATTTTCATTAGATTTTTGTTCTTTTTTGAGAAGTCTGCAAAATGTCTAAAAAGTCAGTTGCCAACTGAATCAGATTCCAGTCAGGGTCATCACATCATCAACCACTCCTCAGCGGGAGTCTGACAGACAGACAGACAGACAGACAGACAGACAGACAGACAGACAGACAGACAGACAGACAGACAGACAGACAGACAGACGCACACGCAGAAAGTCTCCCACACATACACTCTCACATACGTGCACACACACTCAGCTGAGTAATCGCCCACTGACTGTGATTGCAGACAGTCCATCTGCAGTAGCTTTTCATGTTAGGAATTAAACACACAGTCTCATCAGAGACAAAGAGGGTATCATGAAATCAGACACACACTAACCCAGCCATGTCTGATTAGGCCATGACCTGAGTGATCCCTGACCTGTTTGGATTATCTGTGTGTGGGGTCATATTTGTGTGAGTGTGCAACACACAGTCACCACTTTCTGAATTTTGTCTGAGTGACGCAGGCATCTCTCGCTCAAGCTGTAATTCGTGATCTAACCACAAATTTCCAAACAGATTTTTCTTTCCAAATTTCTCAATTAAAGGGTTGTACTTGTGTCATCTGTGTACAGTGTGTGTTCATCAGTGTCTGGTTAATCATGTATGTGTGTGTGTGTACAGCTGTGGGTCTGCGTGGGCGAGATGCTGCCTTTGTTTATCACCACAGCCACATTGATGAACTGTGGCTGAAAGCCTCATGCCATGCAAATCCTAACAACAAGGCCTCTCCTACCTCAAACTCAGAGGGAGAAAAACTGGTGGAAACCTCCCTCAATAACTGGTTCCAAGCATAACTCTCCAAAGCTAAACCTCTCACCATACACACAACACATGCTTTGCTCTCCAGCCTCATTAAAAAGCCATCACCTCGCTCTCTCGTGCGCCGAAACAAATACAATCGTAAATTGAGAACAGGGTGGAGGAACAAAAAAATCCCACAAAATGGAGGCGCTCCCTTTGTGGTGACTGTGGCTTCACAATATGGGATTGCTGGAGTGTGTCCAAAACAGGCGCGTGGCCCCCTGTCCTGACAACAGCTGAGGCCCTGAGTCCCCCCACCCAACCCCACCACACACAAAAACACACACAGGGTCTCCAGGGATCCGCTCTGTGTTCCACAGTGACACAATCAATCAGTGGATATTGCTTCTATTGACAGTCCACAGAAGAGCCTCCTTCTGTCTGATGATCCGTTGCCCTTGTTTCTCTCGCCCTCCCTCTCTTACTTCATTCTTGCTCTTCAGTTCCTTCGTCCTTCTTTCAATCGTACACCGACCTTTAGGTCCAAATCCATTTTCTTTCCACTCTTTCATCGTGTACGTCTCTCTGTCACCACCATCCACTCTGCAAACCTATCGTTCTATTTTCATTTCCGTTGCCAATTGAAGAAAATACTACACATAACCACCCAGACAGGCACGCACACACCCACAAGAGCGATCCATTGATCCTAACACAATAAGACAACACAAAACGATTCCTTCCTTAGGGGGGAAGGAGTGAGGGGATGGGGAGAGGAGTCAAAGCACAAGGGCTCATGCATATTGCATATCTACAATGATACACTTTCTGGTCCATGCATAATGCAGACACTGTTTAAGGATGAGCATTGGGGGGCACGGGAGGATTTAAATTGTGGAAATCAAATGGAAAATGAGATGGCACCCGCTAACAGCCCATCACTCCATAATTTGAACACAGCGGGTCTGCACACAAACACCCATCGTCCATGCTCAAAGTTTGCCTCTAAGCCACTCATTTCATTTTAATCCAGAAGAGACTTCACATGTGTTGTACAAGATGTGTTAAGTGGACCATCATGTGTATCTCTACTCAGTGGAAAATTGGAAGGGGTCACTGATTCCTGCAATAATCATTGCTCCAATTTGCAGATTTTGTTTAGATGCTGGTAGTTGCAGCATTCCAACTGTTGGTTTACAGGCTAAATGTAGTGAAATATTCAGCCTACACTGAAGGCCTACTTTGTGTTTAGTACTAAAATGCTAGCATACTAACACACTAAAAGTGTGGTAAACACTCCCTGCTAAACATCAGCATCTACAATAACAATTAACATGCTTACATTGACAATTAGTGTTGTCTATTTAGCTCGCTGATACAGCTCCACTGTCGATCAGTAGGCCTACAGTCTAACACAGCCGCCAGCGTGGTCACAAGCTTTTAGTCTTGTCAAGGGATAATTCTGTTTTATTAGAATTTAGGCCTGGTTTTCAAAGTTTTGCAATTATTCTTACTAGTAATAAAAGAATTATACTCTGTCAGTTAAATGCTGAGAAATTTGGCATCAATAAAAAGAAGTCAGAAGGGGCAAGAAAAACAACAAACATTTATGTGGTTGCGAATGGAAAAGAGTAAAATAACGACAGAAACTGAAACAGACCTGCTGGTTCAGCTTTGACCTACACACACTGCTTACTTAGAGTTACTTAAATGCTGACACTGTTGTCATAACTGAGAGAAAATTATGACCGAAACTATGAAATTAAGTTGCAATAAAATGGAATTATCCTTTATTAGGGGGCGGTGAAACACATCACTGCACAGAAAAACAGAGAAATTCCCCGAGCTGTAGCTAATGTTCTTCTTCCTTGAATTTCCCTTATGCACATGATCCAGTTCCAGTTCAACAGATGTCGTATATCAGCCTCTCTGTGAGGAAGCCAAGCCACTTGTCCCATCAGTAAGGCTTTCAAGGCATATGGTCTGAACATCCTCTGTGTTCTGACTTAACATTTAACAGAAGACTGTGAGTAAAAGGGGGTCAATAACTTCACTGCGACAAAGGAAATCCCTTCTCTTTAGCGGCTTTAACAGAAAGCTGCTAAAGTGCCTAATTCCTCTGCTTTATCAGGGGATGTACATTTAGACAGGAAACAGAGTCAAAGTGGATACTGGAGGTAGACGAGTTTAAGACTGTCTATCACTCAGATGGAAGGAAGGCAATGAGCTTTCTGGCAGCAGCCTGTCAGTTTAACAAGGCTTGATGTTGGGCCTTCCTCTTTCTTTATAGCCTCACTTTCCCTCCATTTCTCAAGGAGTGATTCTCTCACACTCTCTGTTTCCACATTTCTCTGGTTTCCTCCTTCTCTCCTTCTGTCTCTGGCTGGGATTGCTGGTAGTTCAGGGAGCCATTCCAGTGGTGAATGAGTGAGTTTTAGTTGTTTCTTTTTTAACCCAAGCCTACTCCTTCCTCCCTCTTTACAGCCCCATCCTTCAATCCAGATGCACAACGCATGAAGAAAATACCGGAGATGCATTTCCATGCGCCACTAGGGATGTCCTCAATCCAATTCTACTCAAACAGATGTCATATATCAACCTCTCTCCGAGTAAGCCACGCTACGAGAGAGAGAGAGAGAGAGAGAGAGAGAGAGAGAGGAAGGGAGGGACAGGGGGAGAGGGGAGGAAAGGAGGAGGAACAAAGGAATGATCAGGGAGGCTTTTGAGAGGCAGAAGTCAGACCCCACAAGCTACAATGCAAGCACACACACAGTGGGACTGTAACAATGGTTGAGCTTGTTAACACACAATTATGTAGCTTCCCAACTACCTGTAAATTATCTTCTTCTTACCCCTGCTGACTATGCCTTTCCATTTCACCAATGTGTGCAGACTTTCTCTGGCAAACAATAAATGAAGTAATTTACAGTGAATTTATGCACTTTTCCATTAAGAGACTTCCCATTGTGCTTTTCTTTACGACTAAAAGGCACCATAAAGGCTGTCAGATGGGCTAATTATGATATGTTGGTGCTGAGCAGAAGTCATCTGTCACAGTGGAGGGGGTTGGTTGGCTGTATGACTTGATGGCGGTTAGTTAGATGTCTAGATTAATGGGCCAGATAAATAACCCCTATACATCTGGTGTTAACTTGAATTCAGGGTAATTAGATTCTAATTAGATTAATTCTTCCACTCCGTTAAAGTGGAAAAGGCATGAAATCCAAATTCAAGATCAGATTATTCAAGCATGCTTGAGATGTGGTCGGAGGGGAAATGGAAACTATTCAGTGAAAATTTGAATTGTTTATGTGCATTGTGCCAAATACAAATAAAAAGAGTAATAGTCTACAGAGTAGGCCTACAGCCATACTCTGTGAGGCTGTAGCACAGTGGTCCTTTGAAATAAATGCTAACGTCGGCGTGCTCATGCTCAAACAACAATTCTAAAATGCTGATGTTAAGCCGGCATAATGTGTAACGTTCATCATATTGGATTAACACACAAATTTAACATTTGACCTGATGATAAATCAAACCTCAGGGAGATCATTGAAGTCATTGGGGTACATTGTCTGAGGATCAAGAATGTCTGGACAACATTCCTGGCAGTCCATCTCATAGTTGTTGAGATATCTGAGTCTAGACCAAAGAGGTGCACTGACCAAATAAGCGACGCTGTCATCCATAAGAGCCATGCGACTAGCGTGGCTAAGAGAATCACTCCTGCCACACAAAATACAATAGAAAAACAACCAAAATAAGATCAAAAAATGAATATAAAAATAGAATAATTAAAAAAAAAAAAACTCAAGGATGCAGAGCAAGAAAGACCAGCAACGATCCACTTTAGCAAAGTAAGGTTGAATCAAATTTCAGTGTGTATAGCAGCTATGCAGATGCTCCCGTTTCCTCCTGCAGTCAAAAGAAATGAGTAGTATCTAATCTACACTTACCTCTAAGTGTGAATGTGTTTGTATGTTCCTATCAGTCTGCCTGATTCTCTATCTCATGCTTGCTGTGATTGGCTCTAGCCTTCCATCAACCTGAACAGCAGTTAATGGATGGTGGGATGATGGTAAATATGGTCCAACTACATAAGTTCTAGACCGAATCTGATATGCTGGATGAATAATAGATTGGTGGATGGATGGAGCGTGACATGTGTTAGAAATCTAAGATCTTGCGGATGAATTCTGAAAATCACCTTGACAACCCATGGAGCTGAAATGTATATGTATTACACTTGTTTATTAAAAAGTGTTGAAACAAAACACGTCAATTATGTAGAGTCATGAGCCGTTATTGCACACTCAATGACAAACATCTATATACTGGAATATCATGAAAAATATATTGTCTCACTCTGTGACATCTAACACAACAACACTCATAAACAGCCACCTGCAGCCAGCACAGAGTGTATCACTGCACGTCGATATTCACATCTGAAACGAGCATCAGGACTTTGAACAACAATTACTTAAGCTGAGAGGAGAGGAGTTAGGCATCTGCCAGTGTATGAAAATGATCAGAATTTCTTGCTTTCTGTCCTCCATCCCTCCTTTCATCTTCCCCTCCCTGTCCCATCCTCCCTGTCTGTCTGTGTCTGTGCTGGTGTCCTATCTGTGTCCAGGCCGTTTTTGTTCATGGTTCACGGCTTCTATCTGCCTAAGATGATTCCCTTGTGGTGCCATGAAGCGAGACAGAGGAGGGAGGAAAAAAAAATCTCATTATAGAAGGGATCATCTGCTGTCAACTATCGGCCCGGCCCCAGCCGAGCTCGGACGCAGAGAAAATACAAATGGCCAGAAAGACCCACTAGTCATTTGGAGTGCTGCCATGCTGCACGCTGCTTTGTGTCGGCTGTATATTGGACGGCATAGTTTATTAAACAAGGCAGACTGGGAAACCTCAAAAGAATGGAACATATGAAAATCTGCTGATGGAAATAATGGTCATCAATGTTGTTTTTTTTTGTTGTTGTTACTTCATATGTAATAAAATACACTGGGGGCAGTTACAAAAATGAAATGAGAGCTGCAACAAGCCACAGAAAGCCTGCAGGAGCACTGGAATGAACTTCAGTCTGAACCACTACGAACCAGCAGACAGAAACTTAACTTTGCTGAGCTGAAGAATGAAGGGGCAGATGAGGAGAAATGTTTTTTTGTTTTTCTGAAGCTTCAATTAATTTCTTGATTTGAGGCACTGCTAGTAATTGGATGCTTGATTAGATCTCATGAGAAGTTGCATCTTACAACAGCGAGGAGAGGGGTGCAGTAATTGTATTAGGCCTGCAAATGAGTATTTTCTTTATCGATTAATCTACTAATTTTTTTTTTTTACATTTATTGATCAAGTTGAAAAAACAAAGCTACTAAATTTATATTGTTACTAAATGAAGGAAAGCAGAGAAATAATCCTTTTTGAGAAGTTGAATCCAACAAATGCTTGATTTAAGCCCTTTTCATGGTATAACGCATCTTTTACTTAAATTACATTTACTAAATAACAAAATGTAATTTCACATAGTTCACATGCAATTTTATCTAAATTAAATCAAATGTATTCTAATGAATAATTCCATTTAGTCAAATCAAAATTATTTTTTCTATGTAATTTTTAATTAAAAATGTAACTGAATTTTTTTTAATTTAGTTTTACATTTCTTTTTTAATTAAATTCTTTAATATAATCAAATTATCTAGTCTACTCTAATTCTTTTCCCCAATGTTGTGTATCGATGAATATTCTAATAAACTGACACAGATTGGTCACATCTGTGTGGACCAATCACTGTACATGAGCAAACTGATTCAGAAACACGATGTCATCCATAGCAACAGGGTAAACCTTGCCCCTTCTCTTGGCCCAGGAGTTCTCTCGGACGTTTGCTGCCATCTTGCAGGACTCCTAATATTAAAGGCACTTTGTGAATACGGCTCCAGGTATTTATCAGGATCTTGGAACTCGCACACCTAAAAGGATTTAAAAGTTATAAATTACACACTGTGTTCTTCTACGCTGAAAGTTTAATAACTGCAGCAAAGTGACTTCACAAGTTTCATCTTACACTTGTTTAGTTTAGCATTATTTCACTCTCCCCCTAAATCATCATTCACAAAGTCTCTGCTGCCAGAGCTCCTCGCTCTTCACTTTACAGTCCTTTGATCGTGTGCTCATTGTAAAGTCAGACTACAATAACTTTCTAACTGGTATCATCTTTGCCAAGTCTTAAACGTCTCCTCTTTCTGTGCGCTGTTATTGTAGAGGAGCTCCTTCAAACCAAAAATAATCTTCTAACTGTGTCTCGCTGCCCTATTTTTCTAAATGATACTATCCACACCACTTGCATTGCAAATTTCCACCTGAAAAAGGTTGCCTCATCCCAAAAAAATATCCCTTTCTAAAATTCAGCACTCATTAGCTGAAATTAAAGTGAAGTTGTCTTTTGCACTACAAAGGACAGAAACATGAAGATGTAAATCAATGCGAAAGCGAAAACGGGAGATCAAGAGAAAAGAGATGGAGGAAGACAGAGAAAGAGAGACTTCAAAGTGTTGCTGTGTGGACGAATAATCATTCCTTCTGGTGGTGGTGGTGGTGGTGCAACAGGTCAGCATCTCTCAGCAGCCAATTTACACCACCTGGAAACCCAGCAGATACCCCGACACACAGACGCACTTTTTCTCACCATCTCATTCTCTCTCCTTTCTCGTGGGAAGCTGCAACTCTCTAAAGTTTAGCATGGCAAGGCGCCCTGCCTCTGCCTCTGCCTCTTCTCAAACTCATCCAGTCCTCTCCTCTCCGGTGTCTCCCAGTCAAGCCTCATTTCCTCTACATCAAAGCCCCACCCCTGTGAGGTGCTCTGGCCAGACAATCCAGCGCTCCTCTGAGGTGGCTTAATCGGAGGTGACGCTCTAATAAAGCCAACACACTGTGAGCAGGCATCCACAGAAACCCTGTTTTGTTTCCCACCTACGTCTCAGGCCCTCCCTGTTCCCTACTTAAACCAGGAAAATGTACGCTGTGCAGAGCTACAGCCAGATGCAAGTGCCAGATGAATCCCATTCGGCTCATTAAATCCAATCTAGCAGATTAATGCTAGTTGATGGGGACAGCCAACCTGCACCTTTCTTTAGAAACTGCACTCTAACAGGCAGATGTAGAGTGCATGTGGCCCAGTTTATGTTCGAAGCTATATTTGCAGAACAGAGACAGAATAAAGGTCAGGTTTTGCCAAGTCTCTGTCTGTGTGAGTCAGTGTGTATGGAGTATTAGCCAATGCGTGTGTATGCCCCATATGGACAACAAATTAGACACCACACAAATCACTGGGAAGGCTGGTGTGTTGAGCAGTACTGGCCTTGGATGCCTGTGCAGCTGTGGGATTTGAACACTGCGGGACTGTCCATACCTGCCAGGACTGTAATGCTATTGTGTCAAGGCCAGATGTTCTGTATAGTGTTCAGAAAATGGAAAAGAACACGTCTTTACTTTCACCTCCATCTTTGAAACTTGTTAAAGGTATATCTAACATTTCCGCATTAAAATGTTTGAAAATGACGACACCTATGTTATATATTCCGTTGAGCTGTATACTGATATACTATATTATCCCAAATGTTTTCAACAATGCTCATCAGATTTTCATTCACAACTCCCATGATCCCACCTCACGGTGTCATTCTTGTTCTGACGGATGACTAGCCACAGAAATTACATACTGTGGATTCAAGTGAAATATGTTCAAAACAGAGCATGAAAAAGTGGTGTTTGGCTGTCTTCTTCTGCAGGTATTTCATGAGTTCTATAGCAGCCGCGTCCTCTCCTTGAAAGTGTTTAAAACGTTAAAAAAATGAGAACGTGTGAAAGCGAAGCTGTCAACAGCAAACAGTACACATCCCACACAGCAGCGCAGAACAGGATCTCATATTATGGACGCCTCCAGACTACCACAACTCTGCCTCAACCTTATTCCATTAAGGAGCTTAAAAACTGTCTCCCAGAAGGAATAAGTTGATGCTGTCGCAATTCAAACCTATTTCAGGACAAAATTGCAGTGAAATGGGATGACTCATGGCACAAAGGCCTTCAGAAATATCACTGAGAATAGTTGAAGAACAAGCTGCAGTGACGCAAGAGTGGAAAAAGACTGAACAGCAGCAGTAGCGGAGTGGGTGTGAAAAGACGGTGGCTTGAACTGAAGAAATCACATTCAGCATGATGACAGGGGAGAGAATAAACATGCCTCATTAAGACTACTGACCTCAATCTACATACTGTAAAAGCTGAGCACCTACAGACTCTGACTGAACTCTGCAAAGGTTTTTCAGATGAATGACTCTGATTAGCCACTGACCGGACTGAGGGGGCTGATCGCTCTAAATACGCACATTGACCATGAGACAATACAAAAATGTTACCAACTATGGACTCTAGTGGTCAGGTTAGCTTGCCCACTCACAGCACTGTGATTAAACACTGCAGGTTCTGGGCAAACTGCCTAAAGTCAAAACCATGTTGAAAGCCAGAACACAGAAATGAGTGCTTTCGAGTTGCGTGCCCACTGGCCAGAGGTGTTTGTATGATTTAGTGTCTGTTACTGGCTGAAGATCAGACCTCACCAGAGCTTTCTTTCTGTCAAAATAAACTACGTATAAAGCCCAAATAAACTGCAATGTCTGTCCCGAACAAAACACAACATTTGAGTGTTGTAGTAAGAGAGCAGCCTCAGAGAGTCTCTGAACTCCCCTGGAGGGATGAGCACCATTTGGTGTTCTGATGATGGTGTTAGAAAGGGCTATCATGTTGCTCCAAAATCCTCCGTAGGTGTCCAACTAGGTTGAGATCCACTGAAAGTCAAGACCATAGCATATGATTCACATCATCTTCTTACTATTTCATGACCCCTTGTGCCTTCGATGGAAGAATTTGCATTCACTGTTTCTCCACTCATTTAGTCGGGTTTCTCCTTTAAAGGAGTAGTAGAAACATGTCTTCACTTTGCTGCTGACGGTTAAATGAAAAGGTTGATACCACTCTCGTTCCCCATGAATTCTTCGCTGGTTGCCTGAAAGTTTCAAATTGACAACATGATTCCAGGAAGTAGCTGTGCCAGGCCATGAAATTGTGACATATCCCCCATAGAAAAATAAAACTTTGTTTTTGCAAATATGATATAATATGTTGACGTGTGAGCCGTAGAGGTGCTCATAGGTTGATTTTACTACTTTTGGAGTGTCACACTGGCTGTTTCCCAGTTTTTGAATCTTCACGATAACTATGCTAAGTGGCTACTGGTGGTAGCTTCGTATTTTGTATACAGACATGCAAGAAAGCACATAAACATATTTCCCAAAATGTTGCACAATCTCAGTTTCCTGCAGCAGTTCCTCTTTGGTTTGTACATTATCAAAAGTCATACATTGGACCCACAAATTAAAATAAAAATAACAAGCGGCAAAGGTGTGAGACTGCCAGGTTTATAGATTCCTGCTGTTGGCCAAGACTGTTGATATTCCCCAAATGCACCAAAGTTCACCAAGCTTTGACTCCAGTACAGAGCAAAGAGACAAATTCTATACAGACAGATGAGGATTTCCCCACCTTTGTTTTCGTGGAAGTCAGTGGAACACAAAAGTGTTATGAGGCTCAATCAACACCTGGCCAAACAGCAAACAAAGCCAAAAAAAGTTGGTTGCTTTTGTATTCCATAAACCTGGGTGAAGCCCCGAGGAGCAATTCATCTCTCAAAGTCAATTGTTCAATATTCCGTCACACTGGTTTTTCTGGTTCATGGGCTGAATTTCAATCAGCTTCCTGAATTGTAATGGCTTAGATACTTGTCCTGAATCAATGAATGAAAGCACTCTGAAATATGATCATGACGGATGCCCACTTAGCAAGTGAACCCCAAAACTAGCCACCCCCCTCTGCCAGGCTAACCTCTGGACTGAAATAAGTCCCACATGTGCACATTTGGCAGGAGCACGACCCTATTAACCCTAAACAAGGCCTATGCTGGGCTTTGCTAATGAAACCCCCGGCCTCCTTCGTCTGGTCCATGATGGCTGACTGACAGCCATGGTCTGCACACACAAACAAACATCACATCATTGGGCATGGACACACACACACAGGACCAGTGGAGGCTGGTTGTGTGATAAGGAGGAGGTCAAACAACAGATGGCAGCCAGAGGATTAGTGCAACTCAGTCAACTTTTAGTTAAACACAACAGAAACACACACAAACACTGCTGTATTACAGTGTTATGAAGTCATCATTACTTCTCCTGCATTATATTTTCTAATATTGTTCAGTTTAATCTACAACGCCCACGCATGATGTCATATTTTAACTCACTAAAAGAACTTATAATAGCCACAGTGGCTGGGTTGTCCCTACATTCACACATGTTATCACTCCTTACTTGATGGTTCACAAACTGGATGCGGAAACCCCCAAAGGTTCAATAGTAAATCAGATACATCACAAGATGACAATGTTTATTTTTTCCTAATGTCTCTTGAATTACTGCCTGTCATTGTTTAAATTCTGGATAGTTTAGGCCTCTAAAAACTGTCCACATAAAATGATGTCAGAAGGAGGATCATTAGAATTTATCGGTCACAAAGCCTTCTGGGAAAGTAAGCTGATGTGACAGATATTCTAATAAATTGCTTCATAGGTATTGTGCAACTCTAAAGCTGAGCACTAAAAGAGTAAGCCAGCGCAGTAATGGCAGTTATAATAAAAACACCATTTCAGTTATGAAACTGACACTTCCAGGCAACAGCGGGGTCAGAATCTCCTAACAACACAAGCGATGCTCGACATGAGCGTGTGTAGGCATTGATGTTTCTTCTCCGTTGTGCAACTGAGACTATAAACTTTTTAGGCCAAGCACGCTCACGCTCTGGCAGCTCTGCCAAATCCACCAAGTGCTCTGTGGATGCTTCGCAGCTGTCAGACAGTTATCATCACAGTCGCTTCCACAGGGACTCGTGAAGCCTGATGTCAACCGAAATTATGATTCTGTCCCTTCTGGGGTGAATTTCCAGTTTAGTACAGAGACTTCTCAGGACTAGATGTCTACATCCGCAGCCGTATGCATGCGTTAGAGTCTCTTCCTGCCTCTAGGTCTCTCAGTTGGAAAAACACACACACACACTTACACACACAATCTCTCTCACACACACATTGTATTTTTATCACTTTCTCCCCATTATAACCTGCTGGAGCACACAGGTGTCGACTAACCAAAGTCCAATTGCATCAGGCAGGCAGGCAGTGAGGCAAGACCAACTGATCTGTATGTGAGTGAGTGTGTGTGTGTGTGTGTGTGTGTGTGTGTGTGTGTGTGTGTGTGTGTGTGTGTGTGTGTGTGTGCGGAAAGCAGACCCATCCACTCTCCCTTCAATTGTCCCACATCATGTATCAGACCAAAGCTAGTGAAGTGAATTTGTTGGGGACTATTCTGCTACATGTGGTGTGATTTGCTGTGGCAAATATTTAAAGCAGCAGAATGGCATATGTGTGATTGACTCAAAACAACCTATACCTATAGCACCCATGTTTTTAGCATGGAGGCAAATTGAGTGTTTTTAATGGTTCTGTTTAAAGGAGTAGTTCAGTACTTTGGGACATGCTTGTTCGCTTCCTGTAGAAAGTGAGATGAGAAAATCGATGGCCGATTAGCTTGGCTAAGAACATGGAAGGAAGCAGAAACAGCTAGCTTGGCTCTGTTACATTATATCTCATTTGTTTAATCTAGTCAAAAACTGAGTAGTAAAATCAAAAGCTTGCTGTTTTACTGAGGGTTATGTGCCAGACTATTTGCCTCGGGAGCAATTATATCCCAGAATCTTACTACTTTGTCTTTGGACAGAGCAAGGCTAACTGTTTCCGGTTTCCAGTCTTTGCTAAGCTAAGCTAACTGGCTGCTGGTTGTTGGCTGCCGGTTCATACTTCTGACAGAAGTATGACAGTGGTATCAATCTTCTCATCTAAAATTCAGCAAGAAAGAAAATAAGTGTCTCCATTACACAACAATGGAGGTCTCTGGCAGAGAGGAATAGTCTAGCAGATATCTCATCTGTATATGAGTTTGACTAGGATCCATTTGTTGTTTGTTTTAGTCTTTTCATGGGATTTGCTGATAATAGGAAATTATACAGTTTTAATTGTTAATCATTGCATTTGCAAAGAATCAATAATGAATAGATTGTAAATTACTGTGATCACAATAAGTATCAAATCAATCAGTATCTTTCTAATCTTTCTTATATATTCCTTTTTTTATTCCTTTTTATTAGTCCTGCAAGGGGAAATTCCAGATTACAGCAGCACCAATAAAGTGGATAGAGTAAAAACAATACAAAAGAGTGTAATAAAAATAAACATCATCTTAAGAAATTTTAAATTGTATTTGCAGACTGTTATGTACAGGTTGGATTGCACATTATAAATCAACTGTCACACACTCAAGAGGTTGAAAAGAAACATCAGCAGTGAGCTGGTATCTTCTGCCCCCACCACCAGCCACAGCAACAACATAACAAACACTGTACGGCATACTAAAGAAGGCTGGCACACACACACACACACACACACACACACACACACACACACACACACACACACACACACACACACACACACACACACACACACTGCAACAAACAGAAATCCACAAACAACAGATATAGACACACATGCTCCCATCAAACATTCCCCCTGTGCTCGAGATTCATTATTCAGGGACTTGGAGCACAGCTTGTCTGAGTTAGAGCATCTGCAATTCAAACAGGCCAGAGGTGGAGCTGGGACTCAGTGAGCAGCCCCATCTAAAGTACCTTCAACACCACCTTCTCACACACACACACACACACACACACACACACACACACACACACACCAAGACGTGACAGGCTTACCTGGTGAGAAACAGAGACAGAGAGGTAAAAAATAGTGAGGCAGTTCAACTAAAATTTCATCAGTTTGACATCTGTGTGTGTGTGTGTGTCTTCTGAATGAATGAGTGTTCACACTCAACAAGCAAAACACACACACACACACACACAGATAAAGGAAGGACCCTCGAGCAGTGATTAATGGAAATGAGTTTTTTTCCAGACTTTATGATAAAAGGTCACGATTAAGAGAGCAACAAGGTCAGTGTGTCATGTCAGGATTTACGAAAGGTCATTTAAGCAACACACACTCTCACACATTGGACATCCCACTGCTGTCCGTCCCATCTTGCATTGTTGTCAGATTGGAACATGAAATCGGATATTTGGGCTGAGCGCCATCCGACAATGGGACATAAACTGAGGCACGCGTTCCGGCTCAGGTGTCAAGCTATTAAATATTACAACTCTGCTGAGGCCATTCTGCGTATGCCACCAAGCACAGCCAGACGTGTACCTCACGCACACACAGGTGCACATGGTCTTGCGTGGGCTATACCTGCCTCAGGACATCCCTTAGTTAAACAAAGAGTCTCTAGCATTTAGCACCTGCTGACACACGTTTGCCTGTACCTGTCACCTCCCACATGTTTCCATACACACCCACACACACTCCATATCCCCCCTGTGTGCGGAGACCAATGTTAATTAAAAAAGCAGAAGCAGGAGGAGAGTGAGGCAAAACTTTACCTCCACATCCCCCAAACACACACAATATAGCAGCTATTACCTATCTGACCCCATTGTCATTACAAGATATTTACTCTCACGTGTCAATCGGAGACAAGAGGCTCAAGCTCGCTGGCTGGCTGGAAACCAGATCAGGAAACAACTGGGGCGTCATTACGCGCGGCTGTGACAGATGCGGATCAAACGTCGGCTTATGAAGGGCTAAGAAGATGAAAACGGCCTTAAAACACATTAGAAGATAAACAAACAAACAAAGCCAAGAGTCTCATAAGCCAACCAGATGGGAGTTAAAATGTGCCATAAAAAATATACAGGCAGTGTGAGCTCCGTGTTCCCACATGACAGGACTCAGGACTTTCCATACACTGCGGGTTATCCAATCTGTCCTCCTCCTGTTTCATCATCAGAGCTGCCGGGCAAACAATTTACATTTCACTCCAAATGTGCTCGCACAGCGTTCATTATATATCAATTAGTTTCAGCACAGCGAGGACATTAAAGCGGCTCTAATGAGGAGGAAGAAGCTTGGCTTTAACAGATAAATAAATAAACATATAGATAAATAAAAGGGAAGACTGGGAACGGTCTCGTCAGAATAAAACGAGAAACAAATTACACCCCAAGACCACTTATAAATATTGAAGTCTTTGATCTCCACACCAAATGAGCAATTCAGGCTGTGGGGGAAATGTTGAGCCTCTCTCTCTCTCTTTCTGTGTGTGTGTGTGTGTGTGTGTGTGTGTGTGTGTGTGTGTGTGTGTGTGTGTGTGTGTGTGTGTGTTGTGGACTGTGTCGGCCCCAGGCCACATTATTTTACAGAGGGGGTTGAATTGAGGCAAAGCTAAGCTCACCGTTAAAGAATGCAGAAGTACACAGTGCCGATCATAAGCCTGACTAAGCAAGTCCAGTCAGCTTTACTGGCCCGACTGCTGAAACTCTGTGAGACCGAATGCAGACTGATCATGTGTAAGGTGTAAGAGGCTCCTAAAGCATAAATTTGTTGCTGGGCCCCTACTGACCCCCCCTGATTTCAACTCCTGGCTGGAATACTACCTGATGTTTTCTGTGTATCAGTTAGTTTGATGCACCACATGAGGACAATATAATCTAAAATACTTATCTTAAACTTTATTTTCACACAGAGATTAGGCAATAATCCAGTGTTCATCTTAAATCCCACATTCATGTACAAATTTGTACTTAGCAAAATTATGTACAAGTGACACACAATGAAAGTGGGGCTCAGATGCCACTAAGTCAGAAACATTTTGTCATTCAGGCTCTGGATTGTTCACATATTAGTGTACCATGGTTACTTCAAGTGCTAGCCTTCTAAACACAACAGATAACTTGCTTGAATAGCTAGAATGTTTTACCTGCGACACAGGGATGACATGGTTGTCATATCAACTTTTTTTGGTATCAACTGATGGTTAACATCGTCAATCTTCCAAAACATGCTGTGTTGTTTTAATGCAACAGCCCCTTTTACTACAATAGATGGACACAAATTTGGTTTAATATCAATCATCTGACATAATAAAATGATGAATTTACTGTAACGCTTGTATAAATATTAGCTGGATCTTTGCTGGACATCAGACTACTTGTTTATCTTGTCTGAGGTTCATGGAAGCCATCGGGAGCCATCAGGCCTGTCTGTCTGGCCTCTGATTGGTCCGAGATGAGCCCTGTGGTGTGGGAAAACCCATGGGTAGAGGATTAGATGGGAGAAAAGGGGATTTGCTGGTTAAAAGCTGACCTCTGACATGCATACAACAGCCTTTTGATTCAACAGATCAGCTCATTCTGCTGTCCGCCTCTGGACTATGCAGTCATGCTGTCATTTATGAAGTCACATTCACCGTCATGGCTGGAGAGGATAACACAGGCTTAAATGTGGGTTTGTTACGTGACAGAAGACCAATGGGAAGGTTGATGCAGCAGGCTGGGACACTGCCTGAAGCACAGAAAGTGTGATCACATACTGCTGGCTTTACGTCAGCCCCTGAGACCAATGTGTGACACAGTCACACTGTTGATGTGAATCATCCTCCGATAAACTGGACCAAGTCAGAGGTGAGACTGCAGGCTCTGACTCTGATTACAATTCCAGATGCACATTTATTTATTTTTTTCAACTCTAACTTCCCAGACCATATATGTCTCCAGTGTTAGGTATCATAATAATAGTCAAGGCTAATTTGAGCCCTTTCAACATCAATTTCAAGAATTGTTACAGTCTGTCTGCTGGCTAAACTACAAGAGTATCAGGTTGAGAAATGCATCACAGAGGGGGTTTACAATGAAAGGCCACCTTGCTGGTTAGCTACTCTGCTCTCTGATTTCACAAGATTTTCAAACTTTACAAATGGAAGGCATACCTTCACAACTGAAGCACTCTTGGGGCCGCACAACTCCGTAAAGATGGATCAGGGACATTTCTTGCATATATATCGAAGCATTGCACTCCACAAAAGTCTGGTTTCGATTCTTTGTGTGTGTGTGTGTGTGTGTGTGTGTGTGTGTGTGTGTGTGTGTGTGTGTGTGTGTGTGTGTGTGTGTGTGTGTGTGTGTGTGTGTGTGTGTTATGTTTCACAGAAGGAAGTCAATCAAATGTCTCTGGCAAAAATTCTAACCATTTGGAATCTAGCAAAGCACTGGATTATGCTGCTGATGAGAGCATCTATTCCAGCAAAGACAAAAATAAATCGGAAACAAATGAGTGCTTGATTCTGAACTGATAATGTCAAATAACTTAGATAATTGTATCAAATCCAGGTTAGGGAGTGAGCCTCGAGCTCAGTTTGGCAACTGAATCCTGATCTTTCGATACCTTTCATCAGAAAAAAAAAAAGCGTGCAGTGTTTCCCACAGAGTTGTATTCTTAGTGGGGGTCAAAACGCTTTTGAAGCAACTTCCAAACATTTCATTGAACCCCCACCAATACCAACCTCAAAAACAATTTGAACTCTCTCTGGGTATCAACTCTGCCTATACAGGCCTTAGCTACTCAGTATGAGTGACCACAGGGAGAGAAAACAACACTCAGCGAAGTCTGACATCAAGTGAGCAACACCAACCTCTTTGTTTCTCTGTTCTGACTTCTATAGTTCACTCTGTCTATCCTTATTTGTTCTGCTCCTATTGTCACACTCATAATACAGTGCTTGTCTGGCCTGTTGTCAAGGCACCAGAAAACTTACAGCAAACTCATCGCCTTGGCAACCAGTCAACCTGCACAAATAAACCTGCACCAGTGAGTGATAAAGAAAGACAGAGAAGAGAGACGATGACATTGAAATACGCAGAGCTTTAAGTTGTTAAACTGAAGCAACAGAGACACCACTTTGTGCAATGAGGGTGATGATGGCTTCAATCTGATTGCTAGGTAACGCTGTCAGGTGTCGGCATTACTGGCTCCTATTTCCATCCATCTTAATCCAAGTGACTCAATGTCTGTGCCCACGCTGTCTCTTTGCAACATGCAGGCCTTAAAAGTACATGTCAACTTCACTTCCTCCTGTCTGAACTGGCTACAGCATGCAGAGCGAAAATGTGTTGCGTGTGTTTGAATTCAACCTTTGCCACGTTATGCCATCCATCTATCCGTCTGTCTCTTAAATCTGAACTGTACAGGCGTACAGAAATATTATCTTAAAAAGTTAACTCTGGGAATGCAGAGAGCTGGATTGATAAATCAACCAAGCTGACATATCAGCCAATAGCTTAGCGCAGTAAGAAATTACTTTGCAGAAATGTCAAAAGTATGTTTGAGGTTGTTCAGGAATCTAGTTTGCCCACAAGGCAACACTGAGAAGTTTATTCTTCAGCTGTAAAAATGTCTCTCTGTACATATCTTGTTCAATATTCTTTTAAAAAACAATTTTAAGGGATCCTTCTCAGAGTCGATAACAACGCTAGCAGCTCTGTGAGGCTGTATGTAGCCACGGTGCTGCTTTGAGCTTATTGTTAATGAGGGCATGCAAACATCCCAGTAAGGAAGCTGACATGCTGATGTTTAGAAGGTAATGTTTGCCATGATCACCATCTTAGTGTAGCATGTTAGGACAGCGACATTTGCTAATTAGCACCAAACACAAATAGCTGAGGCTGATGAGGATGTTGTTTTTTATTAATTTGTCATAAACCAACGTACTGGACAAGTTAAATCTTGACTTGCATTAAAAGACAAGTTGAGGGGTAACCAAAGTTACTACAATTCATCCTTTGGAGAACATGAATTTCTGTCCAAATTCTGTGGCAATCCATCCAATAGAGCTAGATAATTGACTAGACAGAGAAAACTTTGGTTGGGTCATGGCACAACAAAAGTCAGGAGATCATCAGGATCCATCCAATGGACACCTTGGATATCTGAACAAAATTTCATGGTTATCCATCCAAGAGAAATTTCAACTGACCGGCCAAAATTCCACCACAATTACAGCTAAAAATCCGGCAATATATCATTAGCAAATTTTTGAAACTCAAATGATGATATAGGCAACAGCCTCAAAATCTGTTGGGCTGTAGCAAAATCCATAAAGCGGCAGAACCGTAGGATGTTTATGTATCTCAAACATGTTTCTGAATTGTTTCAGATGAACAATTCTGTATCAACCAACACAAGCATCTCCATGTTTTCTCCGTGTTGCGTGTGTGTGTGTGTGTGTGTGTGTGTGTGTGTGTGTGTGTGTGTGTGTGTGTGTGTGTGTGTGTGTGTGTGCTGACCTGATGTCTCAGTGAAGCAGTGTGTAACTTCTCTCAGGTCTCTATCAGAGGAAGTTGGCCATGCTTCAGAGCCTTTTTTCATCTCCTGCTTCCTGCCCCCCTCCATTCCCTCTGCACCCAGATCAGTTGATAGATACCTGTACAGTTTGGCACTGAGAGCCACTCTACTCTCTCATCCATGAAGCTCCACTTAAGAGCCTCTTTGCTATTAATACACACATACATACACACACACAAACACACATATACACAGCCACATGGGCTGATGAACAGCAAATACACTGCAGAGAAAAAGCGTTGGTGAACCACCTGAGCAGAAGCAGGAACAGCATCACAGCTCATCCAACCTATTAGATTCAGCCTTGACTCATGCAGAACTGTGAGCAGAACTAAGACGACACCTCGCCCACTCCTCAGATGATGACAAATCACACAGAGCCAGAGACAGACAGGGGGGAGGAAGAGAAGGAAGAGATGGAGAGAGACAGGGTGAGACAGATATACAAGGATCAACACTGAGAGTTACAGAGTTTAACTAGGTAAGAAAGACAAGCAATACACACTCAATACACACACGTTTGGTCTTTCCAAAACGAGGTATCAAAATGGTCCATTAGTACAGCACACAGGAGGTGTGTTTTCCCCTCCGTCCTGTTTGATGGAGTGGCTGTCTGGACCCTTTCTCCAATATTAGACAGCAACAGTCAATTCTCTTGGGTCTATACGCTACTTAAGACAACCAATAATCAGTAAGCTCGCTGAATCAATAAGCCAATCAAATAATTTAACACTGCAGAGTCATCAAGCTCCTCTTTTGCAGTTTGGACAAATGAGGCTTTGGGCTCCACTGGGATTTGGGGTCTGTAATGGAAATAGGCCAAGTCATTAAAGTAATGGGAATCAAAGAGAAACTGTCAGCATGTCCTGAACTTATGAGGTCACCCTAATAAACAAAGTGATGATCTCTGTCGGGTGTTGTACTGTAGTATCTGTTATCATTCATTTACAGCATTCATTCCTGGTCATATTGATACCCCACCTTTATACATCAGCCCATGATACAAAGATTACAACTGGGATAATGCACTTCTGTGCTGTTGTACAATGCTGACCTCTATTGGCTGCTACAACCATCAACATAAAACACTTTTTTTCCAAAATGAATTCCACTGAGGAAGTCTTCCAAATATATGAAATCCACTGAGGACTGTGTGTTCCAACCACGCTGTTAGCATGATCAAGGGTTTTCTCTTCCACACAGCCCCCGGATGGGAACAGGTGGCTGGACAGCGAGAAGGGGGGGGGGGATAAAACATGAAGAGTAGATAATCAAAGAGGTCTTTGAAGTGGTGCACTGCTTAAACCTCGCTGCACTATGCTGGCAGCCTTGACGCTGGATAGATGAGGAGATGCATGGATGGATAAATGCAGGGAGGAAAGCGAGAGGGGCCCACTGGGATGAGGGGTAAGTGAGCTGAGGTGGATGTGGTGATACAGAGGGCATGTCAGAATCAGACTATAAGTAAGAGACATAATAAGAAAAAATATTTACTTTATCCATTGGTTACTCTTTCATCTTTCCATCAATCCTGTCCTCCCTGCACTCTCCCATCTATTGCTGAAGTGATTCGCTAGTTCATAGATTAGTCATCAGAATTAATTGTTGACAATTTTGATGACAAATGAAAGGTTTTAGTCATTTTTGAAGCAAAAATCTACAATTGCTGATTTCCTTGTTCTCAAATGTAAGAATTTGTTGTCTCTCATTTTTTTCAGTATGCTATCGGTGCATCTCGAGGGACAGCAGCATCGGAACTATTGGATGGATTGCCATGACGTTTTGTACAGGCTTTAGTGGTTCCCAGATGATGAATCTCAACCACTTTGTTAATTCTCCAATTTGTCCCTTAACACCACCATGAGGTTGGACTGATGGCCATGGAATTTGCTAAAGATTTTAATAATCCCACAATGGTAAATTGTAACATCTCAAGTTCCAATTATATCTCACTATCTACTTAATTGACCACAAATGTTGTATAGATGTTCATAGTTCCCAGATGATGTATTCTAGACACGTTGATGATTCTCAATTGGTAACTCTTCCTTTTGTCGACAGCTATTGGATGGATTGCCATGACATCTGGTACAGATGTTCATGGTGCCCTTAATCTTTCTTCTAGCACCATTATCAAGTCAAGGTCTGCTTATCCAATATTTTGATCTGCTGTTTACTTAATGAAATAGTTGTACTTTCAGGTGGACTTTGTGTTCATTACTAATTACTAAATGTCAGTATGCTAACACACTAAAGTACCACACCATGCATGCTCAAAGCTCTGCCGTGTTCTTACCCCAAGATTACAGCAACACATCTCCGTAACATCACATCTGCAACACGTTTTTGTTCCATCCTTCACACAGCTACAAACCCCACCTGGTGTGTTTCAGAAGCAGAACGTTTTTCCTGCCTGATTTTGTTAGGTTAGTAAAATTTGGTCATTTTCCCTTGATATTTGTGATTCTACAATGGGTAAGCAGGCTTGCATTTAAATGATTCTTCTTTTTTTTTTTTTTTTTGCTCAGTTCTACTTGCATTTATTGTTGATGTATGGTCAGGGGTCTGCACATGGTGTTTTATTCTGAAAATTTACTCTACTGAGACAGAACATTCCCAGTGGAATTGCACACATTGACTAGAATGGCAGTGACCAGCTCTGTTGGACACGTCACGGACAGAACATGGATGTCATGGCTTATCACTGTAAATGACATAAAAAATATTTTTTGGGAGAGTTTGCTGCTCAAAATAAGCGAATTCAAGACGTGACCTTTTTAATCAATAATTAAAATAACTGTCAGTAGCAGCCTTTCATCCACCTCCTCCAAATCTATACCATCACTACTACGAAGAGACACACCTGCATTGTGTCCAGAGTGAAGCCAAATCCACTCAGTCATTCAGCTGATAAGGAAATCAGAGTTTGATGTGAGAGAGGCTTCAATGATTCCAAGACAATTCTAATCCACTAAGTGTTTTCAAGCACCCCTTGACTTAGTGTGCAGCTGTTAAGACTGCTGAGAGCTGAGTGCAACCCATGGGAGACCACAGAGCTTACACAACAGGATGGCAACGCAGACTCTGAATGAGAATTAAGCAGGTGAGCAGGTGTGTGCATTCTAACATAAAATGAAAACTATCTGTCGTTGTGTGTGTATGAGAGTGACAGAGATAGGGAGGTGGAAAAGCAATGGTGTATGTTACCATTGGTTGCACCAAATTCAGTAACACAGAGTACATCAACACCAAGTAGATGTGCTTTTGTTCAAAGCACAAAGAGCAAAACTCATCTGAAGCTTTAGAGAGCAATGATATCAGCTAGCAAGAAGTCAAAAGCTGAACACTCCACCAGCGAAAGTGCATGGACTAACTCGAACGGAAACAGTCAGGATGACATGAATTAACTCTCTACCGGGGTGGGCGGGTTGGAATTGTAGGCCTGATCACAGTAAATGCTAACTTGCTGTGTATATGACGTTAGTGAGCCTGCCTCCCTTTATTTCCAGTGACAGTTCAAAGGCAGCTTAGCAAGCTAAGCCTTCATTAAGGCACGGATCAGCACCAGGGCAAAAATCAGGGAGAATTAGCATCGCTAGCACACAGGTCAGGGGGAATTACAGAGGATGGCTGATTTGAGAAGGGTGAAAACTAGCTACAAGAGATACAAGGCTACAAACAGTGCTTACACCAAATGTCAATTACATCTTTTGATGCATTTATGATTATGAGTGATTTGTAAGGCAGCACTCCTTTTCATCATTTCACTGAGGACAGAGTTTCTAGCACAATAGTTTTTTCTGCAGAACACTGGGATTTATGTATGGACGCTTTGTGTCTCTGCTTCATCCGCTCATTCACTTAATCCAGCTCTGACTGAACTCTCTTCCCCAAGTAGTAACTTACTTCAGCATCACGGATACCTCTCATCCATGCAAAATGACAGACATGAACAGAAACAGTTAATCATAAAGGAAAAATTACATTTAACGATGATATTGACCTGCACACTTATATTCATTCTATGAAGTACAAAGAGTGATTTCATAGATAGTCGGTAAAGGGGCTTATGCTTAAAACGTATGCTTAAAACACACACATCCAAACACACGCATACCATCTTCTGCGAGGGACTAAGAGGACTTTTCTGATGCCTATCAGTCTTAATCCAAATGCATGAGCACCTGTTAGAGATGACCTTGATAACAGAAGCAGGGAAAAATACTGGAGATGTGGATCAGAGTAAAGCTACTGGCTTTACTGCAGAAGCTGCCAGAAAATATTACACAGACTTACACAGCTGTCCAGAACAATAAAGCTCCATTAAGACTGTACAGAAAAGAGTATGTTGGGTTTGATTAGATTACAGCATTATTCAACAGTGCTGAGGTATAACAGTGCACTTTGTGCAGTTTAAGATTCTCTTCATATCGATTATAATGTGGATGTTTATTTTTGTCTTTTGGCTGCTAAATAGTCATATGATGTAGTAATTCAGTCTTGTGGTTTATCATTCCTTCCTTAGAAAAAGGAAATAAAAGCTAGGATGACTGATTTACTATGCCAACAGAGCCTGGCATTTCCCTTTTTCTATACCGTACCATCTAAGACTCCCCCACCCACCAAAAATGGAATCAAATCAAGGCAAATCAAATTAAATTTCAGTTTTGATCTTGTTTTGAGCTTGGAACAACAGTGTTGACCTTGATGCAAACAAAGAGGCTATTGGCATTCAGTGTGCCTAAGTTGGACATGTTTGCCTCCTGCTGGTCAGTTTAGGGTACTTCACCAACCCAGAGGGAAACAGTTGAGTGCTGAACAGCAGAGATTCCTTGAAATTGCTTGGGAGAGCATCTTGCTTGCTTGCTCAGAGTTTGTTTGTTTGTTTGTTCCTTTGATGCTATAGGTAGAAAGAAAATCTACAAACAAGACATCTACAAACACGATAAGATTTGATAGAAAATATGATGTCTGGAGAAACAACAGGAAAACACAAAGACAATACAGCTAAAAGAAAAACAGAACTGTCACAGTCTAAATGACAGCAATAATTCTAATGCTGGGCTGACACACTGACCTTTGAATAGCTCAGCTTGAGTAGAACATGTCAACATGCCTGTCTGAGGTACTGAGGGGAGAAATGGGCTGTCACTGCACAACAGCACTGCATTCTTGTTACTGTAGTTTCACATGCAGCTTTAATGACAAATGAAAATACACATGCTGCTGTCTGGAGTGCACAGGCCGTCAAACACATCATGCAGTACTAACACAGGAGTTAGTTAAAGTTACCAAAGCAACTACAAGTATAGAACCCAGGAGCAACCCAACGCCTTTCAGGATCTCATGTTACCTGTAAGGAGCCCACCTGGTGGATGAGATGACACATCCATCTTTCTTTAACACATAAAACGCATGCAGCAAATGTGCTCACCTAAACCCACCGCAGGACACACACAGAACAGAAACACTGTCTCACACACACACACACACACACACACACACACACACACACACACACACACACACACGTAAACTCTCTTTGTCTCTGGCTGCAGAGGTGTCATATGCATAATCGTAAGCTGTATCCAGATGAGAGGGATCATTTCCTCTCTGCAGATAGGATCCGACACAATGCCGCTGTGTCGCAACAAATCAAACAGAAGAGACGTGAAGTATTCTGAGAAAAAGCAATAAAATGGGCTGTTATCAATGCTTGAGCATACATTCAGAATATCTAATACAATTATATCAAGGAATCACAGTGTACTTTTGTGCCAAGGGGAGTGAAATATTGTGAGCATTCAAAATGACAACATCTCAATATTCTAATTTAGTATTTCAGGACTGTGTGCTTGCTGAACAACAAATGCTTCTTTACCGGCGCTCATTATTAAAACCCCAGCCGATCTCAACCACAGGGAGACAGGAAATGAGGAATATTACAGGAATTCAACCGTGAATGTGTTCTCTAGCTGTGACCTCTGTATGTGTTTGTCACGTCAGTGTGGCTCTTGAATTTTGATGCTGGGATTTCATTGGAATTCAGCAGCTGACCATCGGGCCCCTCAGGATATCAACCGACTGCATGTGTAGACCATCTTTGTTTTGTTTGCATAAGAGACTGTACCAGTATAGACCAATCAAACACTGCGTTTTGTGTATTTACCTGAGTGTAATAGGGGGCTGAATGAGACAGAATGGGGGGGAAGTGAGGGGAAAAGAAACAGGAAGGAGGCAGAGAGAACATGAGAGAAAACAGCAGCAGAAGGATGACCAAGAGAGTGAAAGAAGAGGGATGGGAAGCGACAAGTTCAGCCAAGCACTGTCTGAGAAGCCAAAGGTCACACTATGATTTATATCAGGGCTCCACAGCTCTCCAGGTTCGTATTATCTGTGAACATCAGTCATTCATCACATGACCCCGCAGCCCTGTCAAAATGTAACCCCTTCAAAACAAATCTCCTCTAAATGACGAAGGCAAAACACCATTTACACGATAAAAAGCCCAGCTTAACAAGTCATTTGCGTCCTGACCCACACGAGTGCTACCACAGTTGCTGCTGCTTTTTGCTCCAAAACAAGCCCAGGAAGGGAGAGAGAGCAGCGGGGCGGAGAGTATTTTCAACCCTGGAAACTACCGAGTGAGGAGGCTTAGCATCTCCACACAAATACACAGACATAGCTTTAGTGATAAATCTGCTGAGCTTCCATTGTGTAGCAGCGACCACCAATGGCTTATCCTTTTCACTCTTCCCCTCACCTCATACTGAGTCTTCTTCTTCTCTGCCAGAATAGCCAGAGCCCATTCATATGCCTGGGCGCCCTGACAGTTTTATTTGCCAGGCCATCTTGTTAACACAGTGAATAGCGGGACCGGCCTGTGTTATGCAGATCAGACTGGGTTACCGAGGGGACAGACGTCACCAAGCCATTCAGGGCCGGGTTAAAACTCAACCCCAATCCCTCTTATTCTACTGCAACCATCCTCTTTTCTCCTCCTCTTTTGGCCCCTCACTGCTGCGCTTAGCCAGCTTAAGTTTCAGCTAAGGCCCTGCTGCATACAAGGACGGGCTCTGTCCAGCGGCAGTCAGCTCTGGCAACCTGAACTAAACCCGCTGCTTTAAATGAAGTTTTATTTACGCTGTGCTCTTGGCTAGAGGAAATGAAGGACTAGCAAATGGCAAGATCTCATGGCATAAATCCTCCTTTGTAGTCTGACTCATGTCTGGACTGACCTAAACCTTCCAACAGGTCAAATGGAGCCTTTGAAGCGCACTTTAGACGCAGCTCTAAAATGCATCGGCACCGTGCAGAAGAGGGTCATGTGATCAGCCCGATCAGGTAACACATTCACACTCAGGGCACATGTTAATAAGCCTGGTAATGAGTCTCATTAGCACAAAGAAAATCAATCAAGCCACAGGCAACAATTAATAATTCAGAAGGAGCATGTTGTGTAAGGAGAATCTACTCCTATTCCGAACCTGCCAAGAGAAGGCCACTCAGTTTACACAGGCACACTGACACACAAGCAGCCAGCTGACAGAGGCTCCTCTTTCATCTATCCATTTTTTTACCCACAACAGGGTGAGCAGAGGTGTCTTTTTCCACAGCAACTTCCGCCACCATATCCCAAGAGATCTCAAGGGATACTGAGAGAAGAACGCTGCCCCAAATCTTCTGCCAGGCCTTTAAACATGCCTCTCCATGCTAGGTGGACCAAACACTGTTAGCAAATGGGCACACATCTAGACTTGTGAACCATGAACTTGCTTCTGTCATTATTAAGAAGCAGCGGCGGCTCTGCAGCAAACTTCCGTCACACAGAATGAGACTGCACAGCATGAGAGAAACTTGATTTCAGCCACTTGTGTCTGCAATCACATTTTTTTTTTAGATCACTGGGAAATGTTTGTTCTTTAAAGTTTGCAGACGTGGGCGATTCGATTTAACTATCATATTTGATTTTAATAACATCTACAGCAAATTCTTGAGAGCAATGTTTTGGTAGGCCTGTGTGATTTTAAATGCCCAACGCTCCTCTCTTGACTCTGAATGGGAAATGCTTCAACACATTCAGTCAACTTACTATAAAGGAGCAGGATGAATCACCCCCAGGAGTTTAGCTTAGTGGGAACATCATATACAGTATAGAGGCAGTACGGAAAAGGAGAGGAAGAGGAAGAAGAAAGAAAAGGGAAAAACTGTGCCTGCACTGTATACGTACCTATGGCATATTTAGAGAACGTATCAATATTTTAATGGATTCTGACACAAACACATGTTAAAGGCGTGGTGAGTGTGTACCATAGTCTAGCACTATTCACTGTAATTTACAGTATTGTCTAGGAGCTCACTTCTCCTGGCTATGCCTTGACAAACAACACATGAATACGCATGAATTAAATGCCAAAGGAAAATTCACAATGGTGCTCTGAAAATAATCCTTTTAGAAATCAAACAATGTTAATGCAAAGCTTGCTTTACAGGAAATCTGGCATGAAAATGCATTGGCCACCCGCCAGAACATACTTACAGACTTGATTATGCACATGAACTCCACTCATCTAATTTTAGTGTCATGCAGGGGTGGATGCTTTACCACAAAGACTCCCAGCCTCGGGGTCAGGACAGAGTGAGAGATCCAAGATTAATGAAGGGTCCCATTATTTCTAGGACTTTCTTTCATTTTTGCATTTTTCTCACTAAATACTTTTATCTCACAAATGCTATAAATCAGTGAAAGAAAAAGCAAACTTTGGTCAAGCTGCTAATGGCTCATGCCCACACTGCAGCCCTAACCTGTGAAAAGGTGACAAAACTAAACTGATTTGTTGGCGGTCACACTGGGAACCACTGCTTTACCCTCATGTATGACAGCAGCTAGTGTTCTTTAAATTTACCAGCTGCAACATTTTGCTAGCTGAAATTTGAATGTGGGTAAATGGTTGTCTAGATTGCTGGAGTTTCAACCCATAGATGGCAAATGGTACATTATCAGAAGAAGCCCTACTCTTTACATTTTTGTCTTATTTGTGTCTCATTAAACCAGTGGTACACACAGTACTGTCCAACTTCTATTTGTGGACAGGTTGCAGGTTGCAGGTTTACAGTGTTTGGAATCACAAAATACCACGCAATGCATTGTTATCCTTGTTTTCCTGGAAGCGTTGATCTTGGTTTTCCGACTTGTTGTACTAAAACTTAGTCAACTCGGGTGTGGCACCAGTCAGAGCTCCAATTTCTGAGGTAAATGGCACGCAGTTTAAGAGTCTACAGCAGCAGCTCTGTGCTGTGCACACTCAGGTACAGCGGTGCTTTGAGCTAAATGCTAACACTAACATGGCATCATGTGCACAATGACAACGCTGCTCAGGCTGATGAGAATTTTATTTTATTTCATAGTTTAGTTGGTAGGCTATTTGGTCATAAACCAAAGTACTGGACACATTCATCTTTTCTCCTGATGGTGGCGCTAGATAAAAAGTTAAGGCATAATCAAGTTTATTACAATTCATCCTGGGGAAATCAGGAATGTCTAAACAAAATTTCATGGCAATCCATCCCATAGTTATTGAGGCATTTCACTCGAAACCACAAATGTAAACCTGTGACTCCAGAGGATCCATTCTGTCTGCACCTCGGATTGAGATGGAGTGACACTGCCATTCCTCGAGCCAAACCACTAACACTGCTAAAAATGCTGCTGTTGATTTGGTGACTGCCAACTTTGAAAGACATCGGATAAATCATGCCTGTTAGAGTACATGTGAGTGTAAGAACACAACAATGCTTAAAAATAACATTATATTTACATTAGAAAACCAAATCTATTTGAAACTGGTGTTTTTCCTTAGTCAACTTAGCAACAGACAAACGGCATCTGGTATGTAATCAGAGGAAAGAGTATGTGAACACCTGCATCCTCCACCTCTCTATCTCTAACCTCAGGGTCACATAAAGTCCAGCACATTCCAGAACACACTTTTACTACCATACCTTGCTAAATTAGCATGAACACACATTATTTTGACTTGAGGAGAAGACAGGAAATTCTTTGTGAAATTGGCATGTTTTCACCACGGGAACAAAGACTCGTTGGACCTATAAAACAGCCTTTTGCCTCTGTACACAAACTCCAGCTCTTTAAGTCCGTGTCCACTGACAGCGCTTTATTCCAGCTTGTCGGAGGGGAAAAAGTTGACTTTTTATTGTGAGACTGCAAAGACAGGCAATTAAAGGCTGCATTCCTGAGCCCACTGTTGCCCCTGTAATAGTTTACTTTGCAGCAATGCAGGCTGGATGGTGTTTAGGGTTCAGACCCTCCCCTTCTATTGTGGGTTCCCATTAAGAAAGAAAATGCCTGACAAATCCATGGCTGCCATGTCAGCCTCAATAAACTGGCTCCAACCTGGGTGACTTTTCTTTTTGCCAGAATACTGTAGTTTTGTGCGATGCATTGTATTCTCTTGTGTGATGTATTAAAGCGTGCAGGTGTAATTAAAATTCAAACTGAATTCTTTTTTCTCCACACTGCTCAGTCTTATTGAGCTTATAATTTTGGACCTCTTTTCCCCAAATAATCTTTCAAGTCAAGCAGCTTATTGTGTTGCACGATTACAATGTAGAATCGGTGCATAACGTGCCTTTGGGCTTTATTGTTTCCACAAACTGAAACACGAGCGAAACACTAATATAACTCACAACATCCCTATTTAGTCAGCACTGCTAATAAAGCGTCTCTGTTGCTGAAGTGCTACACGAACCAGCTGACACTGATCAACTAACCATGTTCAGTGTGAACACGCGTGATGCTATTTGTATTGCATTCCTAAAAACAGAGTTGCACACATTAGTCACACTCGTCCACACACTAACCCAAACCACCTGCACTTAATAGCCGGATCACTTTTTTTCCACAATATACAGTTTGTTTCACTGCATAAATGCATTTCCCAGTTGTCCCACACTGGTGACTGAGTGACTGTGGAGGCAGCAGGCTTGAATCCTCCCTGCTGCATGAATGGTCTGTCCAGTAAAAACTATTATCTTAGAGCATGCAAGGGCTGAACAATGGTGTCTTCACAGTAGTATGGGTGGTTGATTCTTTTCAAAGTACCACAGACCTGGAATTGTTCCTCCTGAATGCAGCCCTACTTGAGGAAGAAAGCCTAGTGTTATTTTTGTGCTATTTATCACAATGAAGAACAGGCCAAATTGCTAGTGGATTAATTGCCCGGTCACACGTCACTATTGCAGGGCAGCAAACACTTGATGGCTTAAATGCTCATTGTGTATTAATTCCCTAATGGATGCTTCAGCTGATATCAGACCGCAAGAGTGGTTTGAAGTCAAACGTTCCCTGACCTTTGGCACGAATTATCTGCACATTAGAAAGGACACTGACAGTGTGGGCATCAGAATGACTTGCAGTGAAGTGATGCTGGTACCTCCATTTGTGCAGGGCAAAGCCAGGACACTGTTCTCCGCAGGTGACACAGGGCTGTCCTCTCTGTGGCTCGTCCGCAGGGTTAAGCTTGGGACAAACGGGAGGAGGAGATGATGGGTCACAGTTTGCACTACTGTAGTTTTGTCAATTTAAACAGCAATGTCAGAGTGCCATTGTCTAACTGGTGACTTCTCTGAGTTACTTCACCTGCTGTATCCTGACAACACTTGTGCCTCTGTTGTTTTCAGAGCCTCACAACATACTGTGTGGCTCATCATCAGCTAAACAGAATGCGGGCCTCAGATCTCATGTCCTATATTCAACAACAAAAGCCTGAGAAAACGCATCTTTGATCATGTTTCATGCTGTGTCGTTAGTGAGATGTGTGCCAGCGTGATGTTAACACAGCAGATGTAACATGATGCCCGTGGCAACAGGACAGACCACAACCATAAAACAAACTTCACATCAAACAAGAATATATGGCATGCGTATCTTCTAATTAAAGCAAGTGGAGACATGCGCTATATGGAAACCATCAAAGCTCTAACTTTATCTTGCCTACCTACCGATCTGCTGGAATCCCTCCTCTTGTTGCTGCGACTGAACATGACAGGCTGATCCCAGGACAGTAAAGGCACAGTCGTGTAGTACCGAGACAAATGACGCGCAGAGGATCCAGGTGATCAGAGCGTATTTGTTCAAAAATCCCTCACGACTTTTCCAAACGCACCGAGCCCTGGCTGCGCTGCTCTCCTACTAACCCCCTCATTAATGAATGGGGCTGCGCCGTTCCGGATGGCAGCTCCTCCCTGTTTGCTCACAGCCAATGTAATACTGGGGAATACTTTTAAAATAAAGGAACAAACTGTAATTACACTTCGATAAAAGCTGTGATGCTGCGGGAAATGACAGTGTGGATGAGCTCTGACGTCCAGTCTGACAGCACCTCAAGGCAAATAGCAGAGGCTGTAATCATGGAGGAAATAAATGTTTTGATTGGATTCTCCTTCAAACACCTTTTCTTAGCATAACCAGCTTCCTACGGTTCACTTTATTCACAATTCACAATTGATGCCAGTACTGAGTCACAATATAACATAATGCAACCTTGACATTTTGATAGCAGAATATTCTTTCCTCCTCACAGTTTAACATTCATGCCAATATTCTCCTTTCTGTCTCTGACCATCTACTAATTCATTCATTCATTCTGTTAAGAAAAGTTCAATTTCTGACCTCTACTCAACTCTTGTGCCCCATGGAGCATTTTTTTTTTCCTTTTTGCTGGCCTGACAGCACTGCCTCTCTCAAGAAAGTGTATTTATCTATTTATCACCAGAGAAAAGGCTTTTGAGCATCAGCAGCAGAGCCTCAGTGTGACTCACTCTGACTCAGGCACTCTTCACTAAGATATGCTTAAACTATGTTATTTCTGGACACACATTCTGTTCAAGGATAGGCTCTATAGCCATTATGCAGCTCTGTCAGCCTCTCTAAAGTTCAGGTATGCGCAGTGCTGTGGGATGGTTGCCATGCACAGCAGTGGATGGTATCCAGCTACCTGTTTTCTTTTCTTGTTATTTTTAAATGGAGTAGCACTAAGTTCTCATGGATGTTAAAGCTGCCTATAGGGAGTGGTGACCTTTGAGACACTCTCCTGCTTTAATGTTGGATTGTGAAGTGAATTGTGCTGAGTGGGTGCAAAGAACAAATGCGGTTCTACAGTACCTTCCACCTATTACGCAAGGATCACAGTCATGTGCTTTACTTAATAATCAGGGTCAGTCGGACAGGTGGCAGTGCTGAGGTATGTGTGTGAGTGGAATTCACTGCACAATGACTAATTAAATGGCAGTCAAAACAATCTCACCACAAGATCCATTCACTAGCTGCTCCAAAGCTTTCAAATGTACTTTACAATTTCTAAACTTTAAACCTGCGTTCACTGATTTTATGACCACTTGGGGGCAGCAGAAACAAGCTGTAGCCTAAACACTGACACATTATCAACGTACTATTAGTGGTAGAACTTGTCAGCAAACAGTTGCCTGTTCACGCATCCAATGGACACGGCAACTTTCACATTCAGTATTATTATTTGGAGCAGTGTTTGTGTCCACCTGGTGAAGTCCAATATTCTCACTCTTTTAGCTCTGTTTTGGCCTCCTTGATAGCAGTCTGGCTCCTCAGCTGCTAAATGTTTCACTGTGCTCAGTTTGTCACTGAAAACAGCCTCCTGCTGTGGTCAAAAACACTTCCATGAGAGCAGTGAGAGTGAGCCAAAACAGTCAAGTTGCAGGCTGGAGAACCAAAACAATGAGCTGAGAGATGCTATAAAGCTCCACAGAGCTGAGGGGAACTACAGGGTCAGGTGATAATTATAATGATCACCACCATGAGCGACCACTTTCCCATCCATGTAGTCATGTGGTTGATTGTTAACATGAAAATATTGATTACAGCTGCTGTAAAGCCAACATGGAGCAGAAGTGCTCAGAAAGACTGAAATTTTAACATCTGAAACAAAGTGACACTTTCACAATGCTTGTTTCACCCAAACATCAAAATTATGTATTTATGAGGGGACGATGAGATGTTTCTGCTGGAAAAATGACTTTAAAAGAAAGGAAAATAAGGAAAGCTACTGTATGCACAACATTTTGCTTTGCTCTTTCATTTTCTTTTACTTTTCCGGAGTGAGATGAACAGAACACGGCAGTGCAGGTGTTGCTGTGTAAAAACAAAATGATTCTGCACTGAACTGAACTGAGACAGAGAAACAGTGAGATTTCTCCTGTTTCTCAAGGATAAACCGGTAACCTTGAGCCACTCAGTTGCACCGGTGGATAAAAGGGAAAAAAAAAAACAAAGCAAACATTCTTGTTACACATCAACAGTCTGAAGTCAAGTGATGGCAGTGAGACAGTGAGCAAGACAGGACAAATGCACAAATCTACACATACACATAAAACAGACATATAGTCACACACAAATGCGGCTTTTCCACCTTCAGATAAACACGCACTGTATCTGTGCATCCACATTATTTGTGTGTGCACGAGGGCCTGAGGCTTACGACCAAGACTCAGTTCAAAGTCATCCTAGATTACCTCAAGGAATGATGATGATAATGATGGTAGGGGGAGCTGACCCTGGGGACTCTGAACTTTGAAACTCCCCTCATTAAGTCTTAAGTTAAGAGTCTAAAAACTGTTGGCAGAATTGAAACCAGCTTGCATGCTATTCCTAGGGCAACGCAAGAAGAAGTCAAGAAAAGCTCCTTTTTTGGTTTACAGTCAGCGGCGTGCAGTGAGTGGCAGCGTAGTGGGCTGAAACTGGAAATTTTTGCTGCTGTCACTGTGGAAGAACACAATCTTCATAAAAGCTTGATCCAGGATTTGTAATGCTGCGCATTTTACCTCGCATTATCTCAAATTTCTTGCCAGTGAACTTTAGACCTGCAGACGTCTGTCAGGGCTGATTTGGCTTCAATGGGCAGTTGCTTGCGAGGTGGTAGACATGACGTTCAGAGGTGCTGGAAATGTCTAGTGCAGGCTGAAGCCTGCGGCTCTTTAGGCCACCGGGCTAATCCTTGTGGGAAGGTCTGTGAGGCAAGCACGGAAAAACTACATACTGTACTCACCTGAATGTAGATATGGAAGTATAAAGAATGATGAGTATTGGATTGTTGTGTCTGCTTTCAACCACCTGCCCAGTCTGCATGCATGTGCTGATAGCTGCTGTCAAACACGTCCCTGTGAGGTCTCCATGGAGATGGAAATCCTCTACAAGCTGCACACACTCACATCTACACGTGTCCACACACATGATACGGATATCAAATAGATGTTAAAGGCGCAAAGGTCCATCTAATGATTTTAAACTTGAAAATCAACCAAAATAATGTTTAAATCATAGTAGACACAGTGCACCACCTCACCCTCAAAGTCAGCATCAATACCTGCATGATAAATCACATTATTTTCTCACCAATGACCATGACACGTATTATCTCCTCTGATGGGAAACATGAAATTATTGGAATATATCCTTCAAGGTCTGGTTCACCTGAGTTCCTGTGCATAAAGTATTCATTCATTGATTCATTCATTCATTCAACCTTTATTAAAATCTTGACAGATCATTGAAGGTATGCCCTCTTTTCCAATTTTCTTTCAAGAGTACAGTTAAAAGAGAGTAAATACATGCAATAACGATTGATAAACAGACAAACTAACAACACAGAACACAATTAGAATCAGTTACATTCATCCTTAGAGTAGTTTGTAATCCTGCTTTTAAATTGACCCAAAGGTACGAGTTTGAAAGTGTGTGGAGGACAAAAAGGAAAAGCAGTTTTTCCAAATTCAGTGTTTGCACATGAGACTTTGACGTATGAGTGTCACTGTCTGTTTTGATGAGATAGTGAGGGGCAGATATCACAGCTAGAGGACACTCGTCTTTGTAATGTTAAACCAACGTTCAGCAGCTTGGAGGAATTCATCAGCTTTCAATAGTGATGCAACTATTGATGAACGGCAAGGCAGAGCTCTTTGGAGTACTTTTTGCCATATCTGCTTCGGAAAGATTTCCCTGTAAGTCTGTCATCTCTTTTTCAGGAAAATCTGACGTAACGCAAACCTGCTGACAAGCTGCAGTCATCTATCCACTCGACAGAGGGGATGTCTCCCTGTCTCAAAGACGAAGGCAAACGCAGAGAGTTTTTCTGCAAACTGACCCCTGGGATGCTTCTTAATCTACTTTTGAATCGCGTTCTTCAGTTTAGACAAGCTCTCTGGAGCTGTTGAAAGCTCCTACCTCTGCGACTGTCTTTCCCGCTCTTTCCTTTTCACATTTGTGCTCATCCCCCTTGTATTACAGCCGCTCTCAAACAGCAGCGTACTCAAACTGCAGACATTTGAGGAATCAGCGATGATGCGTTGGCTCCTATTGCTACGGCTCGCCCGAGATTACCAAAACAGCATGAAAACAGATCATGTAAGCTTGTGGAAATTAGTCAGGGCACACAGTGCTCAATCTGCACCTCAGTCAATGTAGCATTGTATTCTGTAATCCATTTAAAATTTGTGCACTCAAGCCAACAACATTGTACAACTAAAGCTACACTTTAAAGTGAACCTGCAGCGTGTGGTTGTTGAAGAGTAGCTGCTGTAGCCCCCTCTGACATTTATGGGAAACAGCATAACATAGTGTAACACAAGTGCAAGTAGAGAAGAATATGACAGTCGGTGATCTGGCTCAGTAACATCTGCTTATTTGTAATTTATATCTAAATGCCGACACACCTGGCAATGCACACGTGCTCACTGTCGCTGGTTGACCTGTAACCAACATGAAGCAGGAGGAGCACAGTGAGCATACGCTGTGCTTTGAAATCGGTTTAACACTGAAAACTGGGAGGAGGAATTAGCTTTCTTTAAGTTTATGGAGGTATTTGATGACTGGTCATTACAAATATTGAGGAGGGAGTGACCACCCAGTCTCCCACGGCGGTTAAGCACTTCATTTGAATTTCATCATTTCTACATTTGAATGTGAATTTGTCACCAAGTCTCACTTAAAGTTATTCCCTGAGTTTAACACATGCATGTACAAGCAGGATTTTGTGACATCACTAGCTGCCAATCATGGTTATACATGCAACTCAGACTAAAGTGATGTGGCCTCCAGTGCATGTCCACTGACTGTGGACTTTTTAGTGAAGTAGCAGACATCAGATTTGGATATTCACTGATTTTGGATGTTGAGGGAGAAAGAAGAAATGCAATTTTAATGTGCTTTAAAGGAAGTAATTTAAGTTTTGGTGAAAAACTACATCAGACACAATATTATTCAATGGCGAATATTATTTAATCTTAAAATAGTCTTAAAATTCGTCTGGAGGTCAGCTTTAAAGCACAGTTTGGACCCACCTTCAATAGAGATCATTGACTGTTTGCTGTGTTGTCTGCTGAAATCTGCTCAGCAGTGAATTATATCTTTTTAGGAGGCTGCTTGAAAAATGGCCTGATAATTCACTATTCACTATGCATACAGAAAGAGACTAGATTAGATCCATAAAACATATCAGCCAGGTCACAGGCCAGACTGTGATGGTCAAAGGTGTTTAATCATAGTGAAGCAGACACACTATGGAGTGAGAAATGTATCATTCCAACATTGATCTGACTATTCTGTGTGGATTTTTACAGGCTGTGTTGTAGTTGCATGATTATGGAAGCCCATTTCCACCAATGTGATGAAAAAAAGATCCTGTAAGTCTTTATAATGAGAAACTTTCTCAACATAATGTCTTGGTCCTTATTTGAGATAGTTTGTCGTTAATGACTTACAGGATTTTTTTTTGTCATCACACTGGCAGAAATGGGCTTCCATACATGATACATCATAACCACCTAGATTAAAAACACTGGTGAGAGAAGCAGACAGGTAAGTGCAGCATGTGTCAGCCTTTTTATTTCCTTTGGATCTAATACATAAATCATGCTTTCGTATGGCAGCACCAACACTCTGCTTACACAGTTTATGCAGATATAACATACATATAAATAAATGTATTCACAAAACAGGAAATGTGTTGCCAGACAGTTCATTTTATGGAGATACTGCATGACAATTCATAGTCACTTATGGTCAAAGCCTATGTACATTCACATAAAGAAAAGGTAAAATAAATATTTGCATATAAAATAAAGCATATACGATGACACTTGTTAAACAAAACATTTCATTTACCTGATAAACATGTGGCAAATGTGTGAAATAAGATAAATACATTTCAATATCATAAAAATCCCTTCACTTATGACACCTGAGAACTCTACTGACTGATCTAAATTCTGACATTCACAATGAGAAGTGCATTTATCAGTTTGTAAGACACAAAATGTTTACTTCTCCATGTCTTTGCTTGTATAATGGCAGAGCAAAATGAAGAAATTCCCTTTGGCTGAAGTGTGCACATTATCACATAAGGCACTGAAACAGCACCACATACAGAAAGGCTGATAAAAGCAAACATGGCTTATTAATCAGTTGCACACATAGTATGTACCCTCCAAACACACATCTGTCTTCAAGAATTTAAGTTTTTCTTATTTATGTTTTTTTCTTTCTGATTTCTTCCTGTTTCCACAAAAAAAAAGTCTGCTCAGAAAACTGCATAAAACTGACTAAAGAGATACAAAAACATACATATACACACAAAAAGTACCCTGATATTGTCACAAAAACAACGTCAGACTGCTCTAAATGAGAGCATATCAGTATGTACAGTTTGGACAGACGCTTAAAAACAAAGATGGAGAGAGGAATGTGAGGTACATAAGGCAATGGTTTACAGGCAGCATCTGGACAGAAATCACGCTGCGGGGCCTGTGAGCTCAGCAGCTTGAGAGGTGTCTCCAGGGCCGGACCAGTGCATTATATCCCCAGAGTATCTACTGGAATTTTATTGGCCTGAGGTGAACTCCTTCTTTCAAGTAGCTCCAGATAAGATAACCTGTCTGCTCTGTGAAAGCTAAAGGCTCTCTCTGGTCACTGCACGCTACCTGAGAGATATGCAGGAGCACAGAGGAATGTGGTTCTCTCTGGTGTCTGGCAGCATAATCACGACCGTTCCTCTAACCTGCAGCCTTCTCTTTATGATCCAGTAATGTGTTCCAGTGTGTTTGTGTATACTGCAGTGTGTTCGTGTGTGGGTAAATGTCTCACTTAGGTCTGGCCTGTAAACTCCACCTGCACACCCACCCTATCTTGACATAACCGCACGTCATTCTTGGAAAACTTCACAAAATACATTTTTATTGTTCTCTTTAAATGCGTCACAGTTACCTGACGTCCCCCTGCTGAAAAAAGGTTGCAGTCGTGATCTTTTACTTGCAAGCATGAATGGATCTTCAGAATCTAAACCTATTTACAACAATGCTGATGGAGAGATAAGAAAAGGCTTCATATATTCCACTTTAATGATGAAAGAGAGCACAGACTGGCAGAAAACTGTTTCACCTTAGATGCCGTGCAAACTTGAATGAAGGAAATGGTGTTTTTTCAGTGAAATTGCTTCAAATTACAGTATGGGTGTATTTTAGGAACGCAGATGTGGTTGTCATGGTAGCAACACCTGGCTTTTTTCTGCATTGCTCCTGATCCTGATTCGTGCTAGTTGATGAGAATGTACTCAGTTCATGAGACCAGCTGGACAAAGACTCACAGCTGCAGTTAACAGCTGGAGGGACGCAGGTGAGGCAGCCTGACCACAGCTTATAAGTGGAAGGATCTCTGGACATTTGACAGGGACATACATTCACAAAGTGAGCACTTTACTAAACCAAGACAGTCTTCTAAAGGAGCCAGTGGTATCTAGTATACTGTAAAGCAGGACTGTAGCTGTATTGGGCATTTGTGCATTTATACACAATTCTTTCCTGAAAGGATAAAGATTTAAAACAGGACAAACTGATTGGAGACACCTCACTGCATATGAACAACAGGTCAAACCAGGTCACAGCAATAACATGACTGGAAAGAACACACCTTCCTGAAATGGTCTCAGAATGGCCATAAGACACGCACCGTGGACTAATAACAGTGGTAAAAAGTCCAAGTAGCAAATATCCAAATTGGAAAGCACATTCTGGCAAAAATCTGGTAAATGGCAACTGTGCGGTGTTTGCTATTGACAACAAACTTGTTAAATTATATTACAATACAAAAATAAATGGAAAGTACAATAAATAAGACATTTTTATCCTGCTATGTACAGTACTTACAGCAGATTCATTTACACTGTACACACATGGGAGTTAGAGAGGTCACGTGAAGGACGGGTTCGGGCTCTGAGTTGGCCTGTAGCACCAAAGAGGAGGGATGTCTTGACCAAAAAAAGGCACTGAGATCACTGGTAATAGATGCTAAAAAACCACAAAAAACACATGCAGACAACATTAACAGTCAGTCGTTACTCATTACAAACTGCACAGTCATGCAAAACAGAACAAAGTGAAGCTGTGTATTCATCCAACAGAAATGCAGATTTGAGTTGTATATTTTTGTGACATGAAACAATGATGTTTCTGGGAGTTAAATGCCCAATCAATAATTCAAGTTACAGGCGTATTCACAGACATAAAATATAAGCCTCTTTTATTCCTCTGTGACAAGCACTGCTGGTGTAAACCATCCTTTATGGGCACTGTTCTGCAAGGTACTGAAAATCAATAATAAGTTATCGTTTCTAGTTTCTTCTCTTAAAAGTAAGTGAATGATGACATCCCCGACCCAGATTTCTCCCTTCATCCTATCATCCCTCACCCTTATTCCCTTACCCCTTCATCCCTCCACCCCTATCCCTTCAACCCTCACCCATCATTCTTCCTTCCCTTCAACTGTGTATTCATCTCTTCATCCCCTCATCTCTCATACCCTCATCCCTTCACTCCTCTAACCTCATCCCTTTATTCAATCATCCCTCTTTCCCTCACCCCTCCATCCCTTCATCTACTCATCCCTCCTTCCCTAATCCCTTACCCCTCTCCTTCCCTCCTTCCCTTTATCCCTTCATCCCATTTTTCTCCCCCCACATCCCAGATGACCCTCCTGCTTCATCTCTGCTCTCCTCCATCCATAATACACATTAAACCTTTATAAATCTGGATCTTAGCATCCCGGTCTTTGTTCGTGAGTCTAACATTGTACCCATTATCACTGTATTGATAAGAGTTATTAATACTCCTGACCACTAGAGGGCAGCAATAACTAGTGTTTTACCTGTACACTACACTTGTATTGTCTTGGTTAGATAGTAGATGTACATGTTAACCAAGCTTTCCTACAGTAGTTAATCAACGCCTGAACTGTCTTGTGCCACTGTATGGTGGGTGATGGTGGTCATATGTTATTTTGTAACGTGTTACACACAACACTGTTTATGAGCATTAAATATATAATAAAATATATAATGAAATCC